>NC_060130.1:464789594-465092698 GCF_021461395.2 Schistocerca americana
ATGTTTTTGTAACATCAAGTGCATATAGCATACTTGGCTGGGAGTCCCACTCTAGCGAGTTTGGCCGCCTGGTGCAAATCTTTTTATTTCACGCCACCTTTTTGTGTTTTTTTGTTGCCTGCCTTCTTTTGTAATTTAAGCTGTGGTGTTTTTCTTCCCAAAAAGGAATGTTCATGGGGACGCATAGACTACAACAGGTTCATACACTATGTGTGATCATTACCAAAATAACAAACAGTTAAGATCACGTAGGAAACCCTCCAGGAGAAAAATAATTATGTGCAATTAGCATCAATAACAAGCGAAACATAAATGGAATTAAAAACGCCCTCCTGGCGAAAAAAACAAAATGGAATCCGCACGCCGCCAGACTGTGGGTAAATGCACTCTGAATCCCAACTCAATCAGGCATGTGTAGAATATACCATTTTGCCAGTACAATGGTCCGAGTGCAGGTATTACACCCTCCCATTGAAATCACCTTCTCATATCCGGGACACCCGAGCTTCAGGGGAGGGGAGGTGCCTTGAAGAACGCACTACACAAAAAGTTAGCATAGTATTGACGGTATCTCAGATTGTGCATGAGAAAAGTAAAGCGATCTTGCAGCGATGTCTAAAAATCAAGAACACTCTTATCTCCTTGACGGAACAAGTAAGAGATCGATAGGCCTTTTATCCAGTTCACCGCGTTAGTCTTCATATGTGGGAAATAAGTCTCATCTGGGAACAGAAGTGGCTTCGGTGCAATGGCATGAGAAGCCATACTAAGAAGAAAGGCAAGCATTTTCTGAATCACCTGCAGAAAATCCGCACATCAGTCGATATTCATTCGTATCAATCGTGTGACAATGGGGGCAAAGCAGCGACTCTGTCATGTTAATGGCGTGTAGACGAAGTTGTGTCATGTATTTCCCATTAACAGCCAGATACCAGATCGCACGAGCGTTCCTGTCGAGGAGGATATGGTGCACAGAACGCCAGACCACGGGCCATGCAATCGTAGGATATCAGATTCCTACATTACGAGTATGATTTCTCATCATTAGACAATAAATATCACGTACCGCAGAGTTTCTGGTAGAAAGCAATCCAGTATGAACATATTCGATGAAAAAGGTCCTGATATGTGAGCGGTAGGCAGAGATACCCACTAGTGCAACGCGTGCCACTCGGGACAGAGGGGCCATGCGATCGTAGGATATTGGCTTCCCACATCATGCCGAGTATGATTGCTCATCATTAGCCAATAACTCTCATGTGTCATAGGGTTCCTGGTACAAGGTAAGTCAGTATGGACATATTCGACGAAAAAGGTTCTGACATGTGAGCGGCAGGCAGAAATATGTGCTACTGCAACGGGTGCCACTCGGGAGGGAGGGACCAGTTCATCAATCAGGCTTCCTGTTAATCCGCTTCGGCAGCGGGTCCACGATTTAACCATTGCACTTACATAAAGAATAGCCGTTCTCACATGGACGTTGACAAAACTGAGGCCGCTGTTTCGAGGGGGAAGAGTTAGCTTGTCGTACCGGGCTTTGATGGTAACACCAGCACTTGCAAAGTAGCCAATCGCCGCCTGTAGTCGGTGTACTACTGCCTTTGGCATCGGTAAAATCTCCGACAAATGGAGTAGTCACGAAGCCAGCTCCTCAAACCACGTAAAAATGGCTCAAGGGCAACGGCATAAAAGATCATCGACAGCGGACATCCCTGGCTGACCGACTGCATCATAGTAATAGGGCCTGCCACGCAACCATTGACCAGCACTCGTGAGGTGACACCTTAGAGAAGTCGCAAGGCGATGTGTATAAATGTGGGGGGGAGGGGGGGGGGGAAGGCCATCAATCGCAGCACTCTCCCTAAAAGCCATGACTCACTCCATCAAAGGCGTGGTCGAAGTCCACCGTGACTAAGGCACTGTGAAAGCGGCAGGTCGCTGCCAGGGCTATGATGTCACAGTAATCGCTGACCGCTGTCTGAATGTTACTATCACCACCAAAGCACGTTTGATCCATAGATATGACTTGGGGGAGGACCCGAGGGAGTAAATAATCCGGTAAAAGTCTTGAAGCCACGATTGAACATGGTCAACGGCTAATACTGTCTAACTCCCCGATCACTAGACGGCTTGGGACTGGGATAAGCATACCCTCTACGAATTGTGATGGTAGGGGAAGAGCAGGGTTCATCAGTTCTTGGTACACTGCAGTCCAGCATTAAGCCGTGATGTCGTGGAATGGGCGGTAAAACTCCAGCAGGAAGTAATCAGGACCTCTGTTTGCTCCACCCTTATGAAGAGCATCAGTGACTTCGTCAGCCGTAATCGTCGCTGTGAGAATCTCCACAGCAGCCCTGTCGAGGGTTTCTGTCAACGAGTGGAGGACATCATTCATTACTCTGGTGTTCTGGTCCACTGCTGCATGGAACTATTTGTAGTGATCCGCAAAGGCACCAGCAGTGTCATTCTGGGACATCAATCGGTGACCATTTGGCATGACGAGGGTACTGACCAGCTTTCTCAGACACCGCTGCTTCTCTTGGATAATATGATGCACGGACGGGGGTTGTTCTCGTACCCACTCATGAAATCTTGCACGTATTATTGTGCCTTCAGGTTAACAACGCATTATAGAAATTATCTTCGCTCAGTCCGTTGAATTTCAACTTGTCGTTGAACAAAGGAGGCATGAGAGTTCGAGGAGAATTGTGAAATGATATTCCATAGTATGTCGTTAATACAGCATTTCGTCGCGACCAGAATTCATCAACGAACGATGTAAAACAGTCTTGGTGCAGTCGAGTCACCACCAGAGTGTTGAAGGATACGCTGGAAGGCGCCTCACACAGTTGTCCCATGTCGCCTCTATGACCTGCCTGCATTCTGGATCCTTGAGATGGGCGACATTCAACTTCTCGCACCACAACTTCTGCAGATGTAGGGAAACAATGCAGATCTGGGCGATATGGTCGGAGAAGAGCGTAGGCCATAACTCAGCGTCAAGCATGGCAGTTGCGAGTCCTTGGGAAACATAGACACGGTCAAGACGACTCTCTGAATGGCTGGTGACGTAATTACATCCATGCCAATCACCATGCATGCGGCCCCAAGTATCAGTGAGATACAGTTCATGCACTGGCAGCTTCAGTTCTTGGCATGTGCTCAAATGGAGATTTGTTCCTTCTGGGATAACGCACAACTGAAGTCGCCGCCAAGAATAATATGGTCATAACGGCCCACAAACAAAGGAGCGACCACTTCCGAATGGAATCGCAACCATTCCCGTCCCTTGGCCATGCCCGAGGGAGTGTAAACATTGATGATTCAGACATTATGGAAGGTCACAGCAAGACCCCTAATCGATTTTAGGTAAGCCACTTCGCCTACCTCAATGCCTTCTTTTAAAATCAAAGCCGTCCCACTACCAGTGTCACCACATGGCGTGAGGCAAGAAACATAACCACAGATAGTAGGAAACGCCGCTAGGTGAACTTCCTGCAGCAGGGCAACATCGAGGTCCGACGCCTTCGACATTTGGTGGAGCAGTTGTAGTTTGACAGGGGTGATGGAGCCAATCCTGTAAGTTGTCGCGGAATTGTGACAACTGGGACGCTCATTGAGGCAAGAAGAGCAGCAGGGAACAGGAATTCGACCCAGCAGGCGGCACACCCCATCCAGTACCAATGTCGATAAGCAGTCGTTGGTTGGAGGAGCAGCATTCGTTGCTGTCGCAACGATGGATATTTCGTCCTCTACATCATCAGACTCCGCAAAGGTGAACGGATGCTGTGCATCCAGTGGATGGCATATCGAGTCCGAAGGCGTTGTTATGTCTGTGGTGCTGGCTCAGCTGCTGTTCAACGTCAATACACACAATGCCTGGTGCGTGCAATGATGGTTGTACCTCCAACTTGGACAGGCTGGTGCTTCCACCACGCAATCAACCATCAGGAAATCATCTTGGTATGTGTGGTCTTGAGATCGTATCCTACAGGTGTCAGACGGGGCGATCAGCCGTTTCCGACGTCCCTTTGGCGACCATTGCTTATGCACATGATCTTCAGTGTCTGAAGACGCCTGGGGATCTTGATGGTCAGGCACAAAAGCATCTGTAGGCACAACCATAAAATCAAGAGCCATCCCCTGCGCCAGAGATTACTCACCACTGCACAACACAGAAGCAGGGGGCAAGGGCATAGGCATCGTTCCGTCCACAACACCGTGAGGCGCTACTGAAGACGCCGATGTTTCAGTAGTAGGAACCAGCAAGGACTGTGGTCGAAGGTCCTTTTGGAGAACCTCGACAAACGTTAGTGGGAGAGTCGTTTGGGGGTTATGGCCTGTTGGGTCCCAGATGGCAACTGTGTGATTCTGGGTTGCATACAGCTGGAGCGGAGGTGTCTTTCTTGGCCATAGCCCAAGCAGATCTTCGCCTGGCGACAATAAATTATAGTGGAATAGCATCCGCGCATCCGCCAATATGTAAGTAGGATTGCACATGTTTGGTTAGCTCTATGTGGATCTGTTGTACTCAATTAGGAAGCAAGTATGTGGTGAACTGAACCCACTTCTCAGCTCTATGGCTAATCACCTTCCCATACGGGCAGAATGCAGATACCACCACATCTGAAGGTACCTCGAAAGGAAGTTCAAATACACAGATCGTCCGTAGTCCAAACCCCGCATGTTCCACAGTTATGTCACCGATGCGTCCATCAGAGTGACGGTATTTAAGACCACTTCTAGTTGAACGTAGAACTCTGACACATACTTCTTCATTTATCAGTTTCACGTGTACCACACTGCTCACTACAGGCAGGTGGATGCCAACAAGATCGTTGCACTCAGTCTTCACTTCATCTCTGATAAACTGTTCGATTTCAAGTGCTTTTGATCGACCATATGAAGTGGAAAAGCTGATCTTCAGTGTCGATTTTCTGTGGACATAAGCCATTCTCTTTCTAGGAAAATACAGCGCACTAAGATGGCAGAATCACTTGATCACTTCTGCGAGCGAGCTGTGCGGTGAGGACGTAAACAAGACGTCCATGCCGCTAGCCTGCCGAAGGGTGACTGCTCATTAGGCTATCTGAGCATGCTCCGTGGCCAGACACAAACTTCCATATATCGTTAATCATGTGTCTACAACCTGCACTTGTACCTTCATTATGTATATTCCCATACAGGGGAGACTTTTCAATTGAAAATTGCTTGCCCAGTGTCAGCGAATAACTACGATAATGCAGTGCTTGTGTTGGTCAGAATTACGATACAATGTTCCTTGAGACATATGTGCCACCCTAAGGCTGGCTAAAGGTGCGTGTCGCATAGCCTGAATGGCTCTCATGATTGATGATTACTTGGAGTGCCTGCTATCTGGTGAGGATTCTTCTCCGCATATGGTACGTCAAGAGAGCTTTCGATCATGAGATGATGGCTGTATACCTTTTCTCAACTTAAAGTCGGTCTGTCGCATAATGACGGTAAATGATTCACCTATGACGACAGGATCGAGACTTTCCTGTACTCACACTATTCGCTTGAGTGATTTTATGGGTGAATGGGTATTTATTTGTAAATAGCGAGTATGGATGTTAGTGTATGTGGAAGAATTGCATGTACAATTGATCATAATTATGTAAATAAATGTGTATACATGCATGTTTGTATTGGACTGGCTGTACATAAACTGTATACAATCTGTGTGTTTCTGTGTACATGTTTAACATGTGTGTGTGTGTGTGTGTGTGTGTGTGTGTGTGTGTGTGTGCGTGTGTTTTGGTTGTATACATTTTTTCTTCTCCTGCGGCTAGCCATTCTGGTAATACTAGTGTATACAGGGTGGTCAGAAACAGTCTGGGAGGCTTGTAAGTGTATTTCATGGGAGATTGTGCTGATATATAATTGATAAGAAAAATATCCATAGGTTGCGCCGTTTCTGAGTTGTTTTGCATTTAAATTAGCCTACCAGGTCTCTGCGATCCAATTCAAGCACTTGCACTAGTTAAAATGCGGTAATGCACAGACATGGTTGGGTCAGTGAATTACCAGTTGCCCAAATGCTCATTACCATTTAAAATGTGCCTTTTTCTGAAGTGGTACATTTACACTTGGTGAGAAACTGCTACATTTGTTCAACTTGAGGAAACCAGACGAAGAATAAGTTTGGTGACAATGTCTCTGGCGGGCTACTTGAATTTGCACGAGCAACGACCTGACTGGCTAACTTCAATGCTAAATAATTTGGCAATGGCGCAATGGAGCAAATTTTTCTCAACAATCATTTCCCAGCACAATCTCCCCTAAAACACCTTTACAAGCCTTTCAAATTGTTTCTGACCATCCAGGATATTTATCATATGTCCCCCATTAAAAAAAAGAAGTACCGAGTCTATTGTCAAAGACGATAACTGCATTACGCAAAATCTCTAATATTGTTCCAAAGCAGTATTCTATCTAACACTATATTATCAAAGGCGTTAAGCATTATAATAAAATTCTCTTTAATATTGTATCAAAACAAGAAGATGACATTTATTTTAAACTGCCACAAGAGTTGTAGCAGTAGAGTTAATAAAGTCTCTAGTCACATGAAATGTATCTCTGTAACAACTAGTCATTAAGACATCCACCAAAGGAAAGTGCATCTCTGTAGTGTCTAGTTACTGAGACATCTAAAAGAAAAATATATCTCTGTAGTTTCTACTCATTGAGGTGTCTGCCAAGAAAAATCCATCTCTGTAGTTTCCAGTAGATGCTATGTATCTCTGCACAAAAGAATTACTGTATATCTACTGAATAAATCAGAAAGTTTCCATGTGTAACTCTCTCTTGATCTTTTTATTTACAACAGAAACCTATCATATATCTTAAGGTAGTTCAACTGCATGTAAAAATGCATAGCCTTTGTTTACCTTAGAATCAGTTTGTAGTGGGGCACACTCATTTTTTTCTATCAGTGCAAGTAAACTACTGACTGAGCTACAACAGCCCTGCATCGTTACTTGAAATAAATAACAACAGTTACTTTTAATAGGTCATTTACTTTCTCTTTTAATTTTGGATAACGTTGTGGGGAAGAGAAACATATGTAAGTATGCATGCATTTCTTTGCCTACCTCAGGTAGCAGTGGCACACCATAGATGCTGCGATCAGTATCATAGCACATATCAAAGGTTTACTGAATTCGTCCTCAGAAGTGTTCTCGTTAGTCAGCTTTGGAAGAGCACTCCAAATAATGACAAAAATTTCGTAAACATAAACCAGCTGACATGGTCATCCACTACACACTGAATTACAGAACTGGCACACACCAAGTTTCTGAATGTCGCCTCCTATAAATGGGTATACTTTAACCTACCCTCATAACTGATAATTTTAATAGTGACAACGCAATAACATAAGGGGTGCAGTTTTACTGTTGAACAGGGAAGCTAGCTACCTTTGGGAAATTCCTACGTAACTGTCACTATAAATGAAAGTATAATATTCTTACCTCTACGTTGGGGATTTTCAGTACTATTAGAGTACTGAACTCATGACCAGAGGGTATGTACACTATTATAGGCTCAAGAGCCAAAGAAACTGGTACACCTCCTTTATATCGTGTAGGACCCACGCCAGCACGCAGAAGTGCCGCAACACGACGTGGCATGGACTCGACCAATGTCTGAAGTATAGCTGGAGGGAACTGACACCATGAGTCCTGCAGGGCTATCCATAAATCCGTAACAGTACGAGGGGGTCGAGGTATCTTCCGAACAGCACGTTACAAGACGTCCCAGATATGCTCAATAATGTTATGTCTGGGGAGTTTGGTGGCCAGCGGAAGAGTTTAAACTCAGGTGAGTGTTCCCGGAGCCACTCTGTAGCAATTCTGGACGTGTGGAGTGTCGCATTGTCCTGCTGGAATTACCAAAGTCCGCCGGAATGTACAATGGACATGAACGGATGCAGGTGATCAGACAGAATGCGTCTGTATGTATCACCTGTCAGAGTCTTATCTCCACGTATCAGGGGTCCCATATCACTCCAATTGTACACGCTCCACAACATTACAGAGCATCCATGAGCTTGAACAGTCCCCTGTTGACATGCAGGGTCCACGGATTCATGACGTAGTCTCCATACCCGTACACGACCATCCGCTCTTCACAATTTGAAACGAGACTCGTCCGACCAGGCAACATTTCCAGTCATCAACAGTCCAATGACGGTGTTGATGGGCCTAGGCGAGGCTTAAAGCTTTGTGTCGTGCAATCATTAAGGATATACGAGCGGGCCTTCGGCTCCGAAAGCCCATATCGACGATGTTTCGTTGAATGGTTCGCACGCTGACACTTGTTGATGGCCCAGCATTGAATTCTGCGTAATTTGCGGAAGGGTTGCACTTCTGTCACGTTGAATGATTCTCTTCAGTTGTCGTTGGTCCCGTTCTTACAGGATCTTTTTCCGGCCGCAACGATGTCGTAGACCTGATGTTTCACCGGATTCCTGATATTCACGGCACAGTCCTGAGATGCTGTGTCCCATCGCTCGTGCGCCGACTATATCTCCACGTTCGAACTCACTTAAATCTTGAAAAACCTGCCATTGTGCAGCAGTAACCGATCTAACAACTTATATAGGCGTTGTCGACCGCAGCTCCGTCTTCTGCCTTCTTACATATCTCTGTATTTAAATATGCATTCCTATACCAGCTTCTTTGGAGCTTCAGCGTACCACTCACGTTTAAAATGGGCATAACTGTCGATAGGAACACTTTAATGCATGTGTTATATCACTGTAACCACAGGATGGTGGTGCAGACGTAAGTGACAGTGCTAACTCATGATCATAGAAGAGTAGTTCTCTTATATCGTCCTGCGAAATGCCGCTAGTGGACCACTGCTGCTGCTCCAGCTGCTGCTGCTACTGCGTTGGAGGCTCACAATTGGACGATACAGGCTGTGGGAACCTCGTCCATTGCTCTTTAGTAGAAAGAAAGTATTACTAAATGACGAATAATAATAATAATAATAATAATAATAATAATGGGAGAGATGTAGGAATTAACACTTACATTCGAATTAAATGTCTTCTCCTTTTTGTTCTCCTCAGAGTCGGCACATGATTTCTGGTCCTTCATGGTGGGTGTGCTCTTGCTCGCGAGAGATGCAGACTAAGGATGACAGGTCATCTCTAAGGATGCTGAAGACCCTAAGGGGGGAGGGTGATGGGTGGAGGACAAAAAGGATCACACTGTGTAATGTGGCTATAGTTTCGCACATACTTTGCCGTGATCTACAAACACAATTAGGTATCATGTGATTGGTTGTACATCGTATATATGAATTTATAAAGGAGACTGACATTGTAACGTATGCCTTGTAAATAATTGTTAACGCTTATTGAAAAGAAGGTGACGGAGTGTCTTTATTGTCATATTAGTACAGGTTGGAACGACGTGGAAATGAAACGGCAGGCGGAACTCAAGCTCTGGGTGGAAGGGCCACACAGGTGTGTTGGTCCTGCTTAAACACAGGAAGTAGCAAGACGGACGTTCGGACACCTGAGCGCTGGGGTGCAATAGAGTCGCGACCGGCCTCTGAGCACGTCATCTCGTTGAATTGAAGGAAATAAAAGTTTCGTTATGGTCACCGTGTGCCAGCTGCGTGGAAGATCTCATAGCAAACTCTGCAGGAAATTGGAAAAGTATTGTTGGTATTTCTGGTTGCGCACAGTCGCCGTATGTTGTGCATGCAGGTGGTCCCAGAAGTCCAGCACATTCTTCGGGCCATCACAAAGCAGGCAATGCACCACTTCGGCTTGTAGCCATGTCATTGCGTTCGTCTTGGCTCATGGGTAGTAAGTTCCTTCTGGAAAAAGAACAATCTTAGGGTCAGTTGCGTGTTGTCCTACATAAAGAAGGGAGGAAATCATCTTCGTCACCAAATGACACACTTTCGTAGAAGGGCAGCGCGTAAGTCATAGAGCAACGTCAACAGAAATTTGACACAGCTGACATAATGGAAAGGTCAGCGTATCGACCGTATTCGGTCAAAAAGTACACCAGAGCGGGTGTGAGTTGAAGCACGCCAGCCACAGGGAGGCAAAAGTGTTATGTGTTGCAAAGCAAAACACGCTCGACAGGCATTGCGAAGCAGTGCCAGCTGGGTGCAATACAGCAACAGCTAACGCTGCAATACGCTAGTAGAAGGGCGGAAGCATTTCCTCAATTGCACCGCAGAAGCGTTTGGAGTATGTGCCTCAAGCCCTAAACAAACAGTCTGGAGCATATAAGTACTCAGCCATTCATGTACTAAAATATTCTCATCTCAGTATCACAGCCTACACCACAAGTCTGTGACGCCCGGAGCGATATCCTCCAATGCAGTATGGGGACCACTGTTCGACTGCGGGACAGGGCAGGCTGTCCTGAGTCACAGAAGCAGCCGCTGTCAGAGCAGAGAGCCGCCCGCTTGAAGGAGGTCACGGCCGCCCTAGTCAGCTGCGCTGCCACGCTGTCAACACGGATCCAGCCGCAGATGTCACTGACAGTCGCAATCGAGTGACACCATGCTTGGCCCCGCTCTTTGTGCTTTCAGAGCAATGCCGAACGTCTGTTGTTTCGCGTAAGAGGTAACTGCACGATTCCAACAAGCAGTTCCTGATGTACTACGGCCGAGGACTGGAATAAAGAAGTTAATTAAACCAAATCTACTGTCGTCCTGACATCTCATAACACTCATTTCAAAATCAAAGTGTTATCTAATAATATTGATGGCGTGGAGGCGGGATCCGTGACTTCTTTATCGATAACTACCAGGTACCATGTTGTTCGTGTTTGTGTGTCAAGGATGGTATGATGAATTGTCTGCCATATCATCAGCAAGTGGATTGTGGGGTGTCATGCTCCCACAGAGTTGGCGGGCCACCTGCTCGTGAACATTCGGTAGATGTTGCGATGTCACTAGTCTGTTGACCGGTAGGCCTGTCAGGAAATAGCTATATTCGAGGAAAAAAATCTCTTATGTGATGAAATGGTTGGGACATGTTCTTCACCATTACTGGTACAATTCCAGAACCTGGCGTCACTTTGTCAAGAATCCCGACATACTCGGCTTTTGTCTACCACACATTTTCATCATCCCGCCGAGATAAAGAGCCACGTGAACGTGAACGTGCATGAGCCCGAGGCCTCCTTTACCAATGGTTGGGGTCAAGGCATCATATCAGATCTTGATAATTAATCCCATGCTGACCAACTAACCAACTGCTGCCAGTATGCATCGATCGATCGTCTTCGACATCGCAAGAATCTGTGCGTATGAACGCCAAGTAGGTATTTATGCAGGTGACCCATCGAATCGTGTCTAAGGTGCACGAGATATTCGTTCTCACACCATTCTGGACAGCTTGGACCAACCTCTTGAAGTTGATCTCTGTCGTGCGTCATACATCATTTGTGAACATGATACCCAGAACTTTATACTGTCCTGTATCTGCTAGGGGCAAAACAGTCAGCAGGTAGTCCAGTACCAATATTCAGGGCAATCGATTTGTCTACGTTCATTCGGCTACCCATAGCAGCACTGTATCTATTGAATCAATCCATTGCCGCATTTGTGTCGTTGCCAGTCTGCACCATCAGTAAGATCATCCGCATATGCCTTGCACAGAAAAATGTGTCTATGCATCGTTAGTCCCATCAAATGTTGGCAAAGGCTGCTCAGCAGTGCTTCAAGGGTCAGTGATTATATGATCATGGATAAGGGATATCCTTGTCGGATTGATCTCGTAATAGTAAGGGGTCCTACCAGTCGACCATTAACAAGTCCTTTAGAGGTGGCCCCGTGTAGTAACCGCATGAGCGTGGCGATATAGGGCTGCGAGAACTTCATTTGTGTCAACACGTCCGTAATGTAGGTATGGCTGACCCCGTCAAAGGCTCGATCGAAGTCTATGGATATCAAAACACCGCGAAGTCGGCATGCTTTCGCCAGTGCGATCGAATCGCTGTATTTGCCGAGTGCCGTCTGGCTGTTACTGCCGCCGCCTAGGGATGTTTGGTTAAGTGACACCACGCAGTGTGGTACTCTTGTAAGCCGTGCCGCCATCAGTCTGGTAAAAATCTTAAAATCACAGTTGAGTAGTGTTAGTGGGCGGTAGTCTCTCACTTGCGTGCTGCCTGAAGGTTTAGGTACTGGGATGATCAGCCCCCCCTACAAAGGTAGGTGAAAGAGCACGTCGGGAGACATTAGATAGCGCAAATTTCAGTCCAAACGGGAGCCATGAACTGTTGGAAGGTCCGATAAAACTCCAAGCGTATTCTTTCCGGCCTCAGCGGCTTATTGGGTGCCCCCTTAGCTGTAGCTTCTGCCACCTCATCCAGTAGTACGGACTCCGCCTCTTTATGGAGCGTCCCAAAGACATGTGAGTAACGTCTTGTAGGACCGTCCTGTCGTGCTCTTCTTCGGTATATAATCGATTATAATCGCCAGCGAAGGAATTTGCTATGTTTGCTATGTTTGTTTGTGTCGTCAGACGTGTGCCGTCCTCTTTGTCAGTGGTATGTATTAGGGCTCAGCGGCGCCGCTTATGTTCATTAATGACGTGGTGCATCGATGGGTGTTAGCCTGTGACTCGATCTAGTGTCCTCGAGTGAACAGCTGTTCCTTCCAGATGAGAACGTTTAATAGCAATGATTTTTTACTTGTCGTACGCTATATCTGTCGACGCCCTTCACAAGACTGCCAATCTTCTTCAATAACTTGGTGACAGTCTGCAGCTTTAAGGTGGGTCACATTCATTTCCCATTGGCTGCGGCTTCGCCACACCTACTGTCTTCTGAGGGCGATCGTGCAGATATATACCATGTGGTCAGTGAAGGCCGCTGGCCATAGTTCTGTGGCATGCATGTCAGTTTGGAGGCGGCGCTTGACGTAGACGCGATCGATGCGGCTGGCGGAGTGGCTAGTTACATATGTATGTCCAGTTGTGTCTCCGTGGACATGTTCCCACGAGTATGACAGCTGCAGAGCTTGTACCAATATTCTCAGTCCTGGGCACGAGTTATATCGTGGGAACTGATCTTTCGACGCCAGCACACAACTGAAGTCGACGCCGAGGAGGTAATGAGCATGCTGTCGTAGAAAGAGCGGGACTATTTCTTCCGGGAAGAAGCGTGATCGTTCTATTCGTTTGTCCGCGCCTGAAGGTGCATAGATATTGATAAGCCGGACTTCAAGCACTGTCACAGCCATTTCGCGTGACACGATGATAGGTAGATGACGTCCTCCGTGATGATACCTTCCTTAAGGAGTATCGTTAAGCCACTACTGGTTTCTGAAGCTGGTGCCATCAACTATAGAGGGAATGGAATTCATCGGCGTAAAAGAACCATATCCACACTGAAGAGGCAAAGAAACTGGTACACCTGCCTAGTACCGTGTAGGGCCACCGCGAGCACGAAGAAGTGCCGCAGCAAGATGTGGCATGGACTCGACTAATGTCTGAAGTGGTGCTGGAGGGAACTGATACCATGAATCCTACAGGGCTGTCCACGAATCTGTAAGAGTACGAGGGGGTCGACATCTCTGCCAAATAGCGCGTTGCAAGGCATCCCAAATATCCTCAACAATGTTCACGTCTGGGGAGTTTGGTGACCAGCGGAAGTGTTTTAAACTCAGGAGGGTGTTCCTGGAACCACTCTAAAACAATTCTTGACGTATGGAGCGTCACATTGTCCTGCTGGAATTGTCCAAGTCCGTCGGAATGCACAATGGACGTGAATGGATGCAGGTGATCAGACAGGATGCTTACATATGTGTCACCTGTCAGAGTTGCATCTAGACGGATCAGGGGTCCCATATCACTCCCATTGCTCACACCCAACACCATTACAGAGTCTCCACCAGCTTTCACAGTCCTCTGCTGATATACAGTGTCCATAGATTCATGAGGCTGTCTCCATACCTGTACAAGTCCATCCGCTCGACACAATTTGAAACGAGACGTGTCTGCCCAGCCAACATGTTTTCAGTTATCAATTGTCCAACGTCGGTGTTGACGGATCCGATCTAACAACTCCACCAGACACTTTTCTTATGTAGGCGTTGCCGAACGCAGCACCGTATTATGCCTGTTTACAAATCTCTGTATTTGAATACGCAGGCCTATACCAGTTTCTTTGCCGCTTCAGTGTATATCTGCCTCATGCAGCATATCTTTATCCGTGATCTTATGGTATTAGTATTAAAGGATGCGATGCGGAACGCCCGTTGACATCCTACTTGTTGTGGGGCGTGCATGTTAGGTCACATAGTCTTTGTCGGTGCGGCCACCGTCGATGGCGTCAGTGATTCGGAAATCGGCAGTTATAATGGGGCTCTGTGGGGGACGTCGTCTCCACCGCGATACTCGCTGTTGCAGGCGGCTGGATCTCCTTACTGTCATTGGCTCACTTCTGCCAACACGAATTCTATAGCCGGACATTCCCGACCTCAGCTGTTATGGCCAATGTCTGCCTCTACTGTGCCAGGTACTGGGACTTCCTGCGGATCTGCCTTAATGTTCTCGTTGGTGTGGAGAAGACCATCGCATTCGGTGATATAACGATGGTCATCGTCGGAGACTCCAGCACTCTCTACTGCGGCGTCATCATCGTCTGCCTGTTCGCGTTCATCTTCTCCCGCACGGAGAAAGCAATCGTCCGATGGTGTGCGACGTCTTTTCTTTCTTCGTTTTGGTGACTTCCGTTTGCGTTGTCGTACATCTATCTCCATATCTGAATGCTGTTTGGAAGTCCCGTCTTCGGGAAAGTCGGGTGCAAAATCGGACGTCGGCACCACCAGCCGGCCGATTTTCTATTCGTCTCCGTTCCTGCGACATCGGACATCTTTGGCAGCTGCTCAGCGGGACATTCCTCGCCTGACATGTCGGCCGCGTTGCCATACACCTGTGTTGACTGTGACATGCGAACGTGCAAGGTTTCCTCTTTCCGGAAGGCGTCAGCATACTAAAGAGGCATGATGCTGTCGTAGGTAGGGGCACAGCTCCGTCCGCTTTGGTCGCACTTTGAGCGGACGTGGCCTTCCTTATCACAATCCGAGCAGGTCTTGGGCTGCACGTTGTAAATAATTATCTCTCCACAGCCACCAATAAGAAGGTAAGACGGGACATGCCTTGTAAGCTCGATCCGTACTTTCCTCACCCCGTTAAGAACGGGGTATGTGATAAAAGTGGCCCAATTTTCGGTGATACGGCTGAGTACGCGTCCATACGGTTGTAAAGCATTGAGCACGATGCCTTCCGGTTCCTCGAAGGGAAGTTAAAAGACCCTAATAGTGCGGAGTCCGAGTCCCCCGTGTTCAATTGACACCGTCCCCCTCCTCCCCCCCCCCCTCCCAGTTGCTATCACAATGTTTAAATTTTAGCCCATTCATATGGTCACCTACAGTTTTATCACATACTGTGTTGTTGATCAATCTAACAAACCACACTGCTCGTAATTGAGAGGTGGATGCCTGGCAGATCCTGTGTATCTCTGATATCTTCCCGTACAAGGGCTCGATTTTGAAAGCTTTGGGTCGCGCAAATCCAGTGCGAAGCTGATCTTGATGGTTGATTTTCTACGCGAGTGAACCATATTGTGTCTATAGCGTAATTACTCGCGAGAAACACAAGAGGTAATTTTACAACTTCGCGCATGCAACGCTCCGCGGCGTGGACGTAAACAGGTATACGAGCCGCTCCGCCGCTAGAGGCCAAGTTCCAACTGATCTTCCCCAGCACGACTCATGACCTATCCCCACAGCTGTACATCCACCAGTACTTCGTCCCCTACCTTCCGAACTTCACAGAAGCTCTCCTGCGAAACTTGCAAGACTGGTACTCCTGAAGGAAAGAATATTGCGTAGACATGGCTCAGCCACAGCCTGGGAGATCCTTCCGGAATGAAATTTTCTCTCGGCAGCGGACTGTGCGCTGGTATGAAACTTTCTGGCAGATTAAAACTGTTTGTCGGACCGAGACTCGAACTCAATCTGCCAGGAAGTTTCATATTAGCGCACACGCCGCTGCAGAATGAAAATCTCATTCTGGAAACATCCCCTAGGCTATGGCTAAGCCATATCTCCGCAATATACTTTCTTCCAGGAGTGCGGGTCTTGCAAGTTTCGCAGGAGAGCTTCTGTGAAGTTTGTAAGTTGGGAGACGAGGTACTGCAAAAGTGAAGTGGTAAGGAGACAGCCTGAGTCGTACGTGGACAGCTCAGTCGGTAGAGTATTTGCCTGTGGAAGGCAAACGTCCCGAGACCGCGTCTCGGTTCGGTATACACTTTTGAAAATCTCATTTTAAAATTACATTTGTTTTTACTTTTGTGTTGTTTCACAGTCTGCCCAACAAATGAAGTTATTTTGTTTCTATCCCAATTTATTTCGCTATTGCGTTCGCAAATGTCGTTTGACAGATGATTGTCAAAATGTGGATGAAGCGAATCGATTACATAGTGACGAAAAATTGATGTTGTTGTTAAGTTTCAGTTGAATTGTGGTTGTATTGTAAGTACGTTGCAATCGTTTTATGAAATGAATTAGATTCCGTCGTTTTATCTAAAAAATAATTTACAGATTTATTTATGAAATGCTGTGAGCTTTGAAGTCACAAACGGCTATACCGTATTCCAACATTGTTTTCGGTAATTATTTCAACATACTTCTCATCGAAACCGATTGATCTGTGGGCCAAATACAGAGATGATAAGTCTGATGATATGTTGCATCACATATGTACTAGAACATCAACTCCAGATTTGCAACTGAGCGAGAAAAATCACCAGGAACTGATATTGATTGAGGATATGTGCATAATCATATCGAACAAGTTATTACCTCAATTAGGCATGACAGCGTCCAATCGTCCAATTGCCAACGCATTTGATCAAGAGTTGAAACGAGAAAAACATTGTGATTGCGATGTATTGAGAGAATCAGTTCTAACCAACGTTCCTCTGTTGAATCAACAATGAAATTATGCGTAGGCCACTCCCATGAAAGAAGTGAGTGATGAAACTGGAGGGGTCTTCTTCTGCTACGCTCCCAGTGAAACTGGATGAACGTTTTTGATTGCATTGATCTTGGCGAAGATGAATTTGCACTTGCACTTGCTTCATCAGGAATTGTAGCTTCGTTTTTGGAAGGTGATCGAACAGTTCATGCAGCACTCAAGTTGCCAACGAATATATAAATCAATGGAACTCCAATGTGGAAACCCAAGACACTCAAATTAAGTATACACATGAGTGCCGAGCTGCAGAACGACCAATCTTGAGAAATATTTTCAAAACAGTTGCTGGACATTGTCAATCTCCATTGCCATTGCTACTGGTTGTATGTCATTCCCTTTCTATTTTTGACAGTTCACCAAATCAAAGACCGAACTGATCCTAAAGGTGTTCCCAAACATTGCTCAAAATTACAAAAATTAGGTCTGGTTAAGCGAATGTCCTACGTTTACTGCGAAAAACATTGATCTTGACTAATCGAATTTCGAGATTCAAGTTGTAATTGCTGGCGAATCGATGATGTACAAATTCGTGGAATCTGTTGCTAGCCAAAACGTCATCAACTATTCAACCAAATTTTTAAAGTCGCTGGAATTGCAAGGATTGTCACCTTACAATCTTCAACTGGAGATCGGATTGGTAATCATAATGTGTAAGGCAGCAAGATTTTGCCACCATGCATTTAATTTCCTTTTAGGTTTATATTTATATTAGTTCACTGTTGATGACTTTCAGTTGGATAATTAATCATTTCATTGGCTGATGCTGGCTGGTACAGCATACTAACAATTTCTGTAGTACTGCATGTCGGGAGTCCATGACTGCAGCGCCCTAGACCGCTCGGCTGTTGCTTTTGACACAGGGAGCACGTGACTTCGTTTCTCTGTGACAGAGATGTTATTCAGCATAATCGAGTGACGATTTTTTACCAATCTGTGGAGTCCGACACGCATTGAAGTGCTTCTTCATGGCTGAATACTTGACTCGAATTTCTGTTCCTGGCTAGTGAGCGAACAGTGTTCTGTCTTGTACTGAGGCAATTTCAGCCCTATGAGTTTTCAGACAGCATATTGCGTCCGCTGTGTGGGTAGAGAATTGCAGGTATGCTACGTACATCATCTACACAGCGGCAAAAGACCCAGCAAGCATATCATCAGTGCAGCAGAACTGTTCTCTGTGCTTCAGGGGCTGATATGTGCATTCCAGTTCGGTGGATAGGGAAACACTCATAGAAAAAGTGTTGAGTTCCATTTGCTTGTCCATTGAGCGTTTTCTGCAGGTGCCAGTCAGGGTGCAAAACTTCTGTTTTTCACCGCTAATCAGTATCAGCCAATCACAACACGATTCTTCATTTTATGGAAATCCCTAGGTGTAGCCTGTCAATGGCAGGGTAATGTTAATCATTTGTAGGTGTGAGAATTCCTCTGCGGAGACAACATTAGGCAGCCACACATACACATGCTGTACATTACAACACCACAGGGGATTAAATAAAATAATGGCGACCCTGATCCATGATAGTTCAGATTATCAGAGAGTTTGTATGTAGTTGGGGACTTATTTTTTCAGCAGAAGTTTTTGTTGACTGAGTTTGTAGGAAGATTGGCCACTAACTCAGTAATAAAATTAGATTTCAGTTGTACGGAACACAACTAGCTTTGTTACAATCGCAACTTGTGTATTGTAAATTCAGATGGCAGAATAAATTGTGTATGTTCTGTAACACGTTAATCTTACCTTTCCTCTGCAGAATTTTTTAGTAGATTCTGACCCCACACATTATTTTTTTCTAACATTTTTTTGTTGTTGTTGCTTGTGTTGGGTATTAGGTTTTCTTTCATTACCATAGAATTCCGTATAGCTCAAAATGACAAAAAGTTAGGATGCTGTAATGTGTTGGTAGCAAATAGGTACTGTCAGCTACGTTTAAAGCCCAGATAGTGAGTAGTAATTTATAAGTTTTATCATTATTTTCATTATTTGTATGTATGTGAGGAGAGTTGGAAGCTGTGTCGATGCTGACACGAAGTAAAGCACGTAACACTAGTCAACATCATATATCAGGAAACGGAGACTAATTGACGAAGAAACGTGACGTACAAAAGATATTTTGGATGATGCGGACATTATCATTCTGGCTGTACAGCCAGCTCCAGAAAACGAGCTGCAATATGCAGGTGATACTGGTTGTGACAATGTTGTGTCAGGTGACTCAGATTCTGAAGAAGAGACACATAGACACGTCGAGGCGATAGTGAGGATCAGGAACTACCTGGTGGACCAGTTCGCTAGCCCGGAAGTACCTAGGAGAAATCTTGGCGGGCCGCCGTTGTGTTCATTAGGGCGTGGTTGTACTGTAGAAGTACCCGATTGAAATGTTTAATCTGGAACCGGCAGTATCATCAGAGTGGAGACTCTCGCCCACCAGTTTAGATGAAGACACAGAAACCCGCGTTAGGAAGATAAATGACTGTGTAGTGTGCATTCTCGATTACTCAGAAGGGATGAAGCGAGAGGGGATAGTAAATGCGAAACGTTTGTAAACACAAATCAAAAATCTTGATAAAGCCCGAAAAGAAACAAATCGAACAGATAAAGAAGATGGGAGAAGAAACCGGAAATAAAATTGTATAGATGTAAAACCAAATGATGGTACTCCACTTGGAGACGAGGAAACAGGCGAAGAATGTGAAAATTATTGCAACGGGTGCTAAGCGAAATGGACAATAGAGCTAAACAAAATTCAGAACCCAATAAAGAAACTGGGAGAAGAGATGGAACAGCATTCAGACCACCTGAAGGCTGAAGCCCAAGACGCCAAGTACAAGGACATAAAGCAAGGTTTCGAACAGATTCCTGGCACTCTTTGAGAGAAAATAGTCCTATGTGGAATCGGTGTCAATGGATTGGAAATGGACACACCCGGACACGATGTCACGAATACGGAAGGAAATAGCGTGACCTCGAGACAGCGTAGGAGTGCGCAAGACGAAGTACGTAACGTACCCAACGGTACGTGACAATAGCAATGTTCAGCATGAAGAAACCCGACAAATGCCGAAACCTAACTCACTAAGTGCAAGTCGAATTTCGTTGCACCGACAGGATACCGAACCGATACCAGAAATTAGTTCGAATCGGGAATCGCTGCATTACAAGAACGTCATTGCATTACTAAGATACGACATGCACATATGGACATGAGTGGGTCACATCACAAGATTCATGAAGCACTACAGGGAAACACGCGTTCGTTCGAGGCGAAGAAACGAAATACCATGACTGAACGGGACAAATGAGACACCGAACTGGTGTTTGACCACGAACGTTACCCCATAGTTAGAAAGTTCCAGCACTACAAAGAAGACAGAAACAGTCTACATCACCATACATTAATAGAGCAGTTTGAGGAAACCATACCTACATACTGGACAGTGCAGAAAAAGATAGGTTTTGTACGCGCGCGCTGAGAAGTTGTAATCACAGAGGCCACGCGAAAAATATGAAATGCGCAACGTATGACGAGTTTAAACAGGCATTCTTGCCTCGATACTGATGGCGCACCACCCAAGACACAATAAAACACGATCTTATGATGCATAGAGATACCGGATCTTCTGGATTTAAGAGCACCGTAAAGCTTTTCGACCAGATGACGAAGAAGAATTAGTACCTCGCGAGATCATACACATATGCTTCGCAAAGCTGCCGCTATCATATCAACAAGTATCGATAGATAGATGTGAGGACGACGTTGAGGGATTGAGAGGAATTTTGCCAGAGCTAGAATTTGTGCTGAATGAAGAACAGGCAGACGACAGCGCTAAGTAATCTTTGAACAGCCGCGAAATAACAATAAACAGGGCAATTCAGACAGCTGGCAAGATAACAGGAGTTGGACACACCATCATACGCCGCAATTCCGAAACAAGAACGACAATCAAATGGGATTCAACGAGATAATGGGTCGCATTTTCAGGGTAACGAACCTATGAAAGGTGGGAGACAGTCACGTGTGCAATACTCGAAGCAGGAAGGCAGGTTTGACTTCAACGCAAAATAGACAAGACGGTAGACAGACCCACAGCAAAAATCACAAGCGGTCATCTGAAAATGGTAGACTACGCCATCATTTCAGAAATATTAGTAGAGGGAACTGCGACAAAGAGCAGTCATGACCTACACCCGATCATACAAAATTTCAGTCGGCGATATCACAGTGGGGACAATTTAAGATAGCGTCAGTCAGCTGTCGGCTATCTCCAAAATATTATATAACACATGTAAAAAAAATATGAAAACGCCCACATTAAAGGTTCATAAAATATTAGGAGAATGTACTGACATCAGTAGGCAAACCAGATTGGAATTTACATGCCAAGGGCACAGGCTAGAAGCAAACTTCTTCGGGGTACGTAAATCAGCTAAAGGGATAATTATGGAAACGGACTTCTTGAGTGAAAAGAAAGCAGTCTTGGACATGGAACACAGACATGTCACACTAGGGGAGAAGGGCCATCCATATCAGTCTTCGATCTGAGGAGCAAGCTATGAAATGACGGATTCTCTTGAGCTGTCTCAAATCGGAGATTGAGAACATAGTTAAAGACTCACTCGACCAACGGGCGGAAAAATACTTGCCAAAACCTGGCTCTATTAAGGATTTCCAGTTCCGGCTTGCTGTAAAATCTCACAAACCTTTCCGAGTGCTCCCATACGCAATTCCACTAGTTTACAGAGAGAAGGTTTTTCTGGAGCTGCACAAGGTGTCAGATGATGGTGTAATTGAGCAAGCCGCATCTACATGCAATAGTCCACTCCGAGCAGTGGACAAAAAGGACGACAGCATCTGCCGGCCGGAGTGGCCGTGCGGTTCTAGGCGCTACAGTCTGGAGCCGCGTGACCATTACGGTCGCAGGTTCGAATCCTGCCTCGGGCATGGATATGTGTGATGTCCTTAGGTTAGTCAGGTTTAAGTAGTTCTAAGTCCTAGGGGACTGATGACCACAGCAGTTAAGTCCCATAGTGCTCAGAGCCATTTGAACCATTTGACGACAGCATCCGGTTACACCTTGACTCCTAACAAATCAATGTTGAAGAGAGTGATGGGCCAGAAAAGCTTGACGAAACTTCAACAAAAATTTCATGGAATATCTACCTTTTCCTCCATCGACCTCAGATCAAGTTTCCGGCAAACAAAACTGTCGCCGGGATATCGTAAGTACATTGCCTTCAGTGCTTTCGACAACGGCTACACTTCGGTCTTAATATCTCCTCAGCGGCACTTATTCGAGGCTTAGGTACAATACTGTATGACAAACTGAAAGAAAGAATCACATGTTACGTGGATGACATTGTAATAGGGGAGATTTTATGGACACGACATAGTGAGCTGTTATGAGCGCAGGTTCGAATCCTGCCTCGGGCATGGATCTGTGTTATGTCCTTAGATTAGTTAGGTGTACGTAGTTCTAAGTCTAGGGGACTGATGACCTCAGATGTTAAGTCCCACAGCGCTTAGAGCCATTTGAACCATTTGAGTACACATTCCGCTTTTAACCTGTCCATGCTTGCCCGCATCTCGTGGTCGTGCGGTAGCGTTCTCGCTTCCCACGCCCGGGTTCCCGGGTTCGATTCCCGGCGGGGTCAGGGATTTTCTCTGCCTCGTGATGGCTGGGTGTTGTGTGCTGTCCTTAGGTTAGTTAGGTTTAAGTAGTTCTAAGTTCTAGGGGACTGATGACCATAGATGTTAAGTCCCATAGTGCTCAGAGCCATTTGAACCATTTGAACCTGTCCATGCTTGCCGTTTAGCCAGGCAGGCAAGCCGCCGCGCATTATGAATAGAATGGGCAGGCTGCTTCTTTTCCATCCGAGCGCTATGCCCAACCCAAGCAGGCTACAGGAGTATTGCTTGCCTGCCCGTGTTCTCGCTGTGCTACGCTATGTAGCAGTTCCTCTCCATGCTCTCATTGTAGTTTTATAAGTAAGGTTCGAAAGTTGATGAAAAGTCTTTTTTTTTACTCGACTATCACAAGAGGAGGGTCAATGATGTGTGTACTCATTTTTGGTCACTGTAGGTCGGAAAATGGTGGATTGCATTTGTGTTTTCTTTTTCAGTTCGAACCAGTACCGCGTCACTTCCAATACAGGTTTTCTATGGTAAGCAGAACCATCTCTGAAAGTTGAGATCCTTTGTACCCTTGAAAGGTCTCTGTTGGATTCCTTTCATGTTAATTTCTTAAATCTGTTATCATTTACGGCATAAATTCCTCTTCTAAATTTACTGCGGCGTTTCTGACTATCTGGGAGGAGACTGAGTAGTGGAACGTGTTACTTTTACACATAAACAAGAACGATCTGTCACACTACTACACTTTAAAACACAGTTTATATGTAATTCATGTCACACAGTCTCATACGGAACCTACATCCGCTTTCTTTTATATACTGTATATGATAAGATACTGTCATCTCCCTTCCCTTCTTGTGAGAGAATGAATGAGCAAATGTATTTCTAGTTGCATGCTTGAGGGTAGCAGACAAGCCTGTCAGCTAGAGAACAGTAGCACCAACGTCGGAACAGGTAGCTACGCTTTCTAAAAGCAGAGAGGTTTCTATTCTTAGTATGGTCCTGTCCGTCCCTTGTCATGTTGGTATAGGAAGCTGCCTCTCTGGTCACTTCCGTTTGTATCTGTTAGCATGCTCGGTAGGAGCCCAGGTCAGTCTGATCGCGGCGAGCGTCTGAAGTGGTAAGACCTCCGGCTAAGCGCGTGTCTGCTAAGTCCGTAGGACAATGGATTTCTTAAGTTCAGCCAGACTGAAAATTTAATCACCTTTATTTCAGGTTTAGCTCTAAAATATCTAATGTTATCTTAAATTGCAGCACAGTGTATTTCGAGTGTGAAGTTCAGAATATCTTCCAGTAATTGCTTTGTCACTACTTTGTGAGTAAAGTGGAACCACGTGTTGATCAGTAACTCTAAGATCATCAATCTTAAATCCGAATGTGCACGAGATTATAACGTCTCGTCTTGACAATATTTTTCGATATAGCAACTTTTCTTTATGTTCAACCAACGTGGGGTGTACTTTGTGAGACCAGTACCACGTGCTTATACAATTGTTTGACCCATCTTCTTCTTTGGGTGAAAATTGAATCGGTTGGTTGTGATTAATTTCCTCTTGCATATGTTTCAACATTCTTTGTGTGTTATTTTATGAATGCAGTGTTGTATGTAGTCTCCCAATCTTGACTCCCTATTTGATGTGTTCCATATGATTACAAAATCACATTTACACAATCCTAAATAAGGCACCAGTTTAGTTATGAATCAAGTTTAATATGCTGAAATTTCAATGATCAATGTTAAAATAAATTTCCAAATATAAACTGATTTATTTCTTTTTATTTAAATTCTCTTTATTTATATATATATATATATATATATATATATATATATATATATATATATATATATATCACTGGTTGTCATATGACGATTAAAAGATTATAACTAATGTTAGTCTGGTTGGGAATTTGGTGAGCTAGACTAAATGCCTGGTGAAACAGTTGCTCAGTAATGCAAGGTTAACTTCCCCAGAGAGCTCACAGCTTTTAACCCGCTTTTATTGTCTATCAGCACTGCTTTCATATCAAATTAATGCAACAACATTACACCCTAACAACCTGAAGATATCTATTATACTGCAATGCCAACTAAAGTAAGGTTTTGGAAATCTAGTTTTGTAAAATTAGTGTGTTTCCGCGAAATATGCTATTTTAATTACTTTTTCCAGGAAGTGTATAGCGGGTTCAGTGAATTCCTTCTAAGTCACCGAAATAGCTCGTTCTAAATTCTCCAAAGGCATTTTAGCAAACATGAAGTTCATTTTTCATATAATGTTAATTTAAAAAGTACATGTCTCAAAGATGAAGCTTTTCTTCCATAGTAAGTTTCCTTCACATTACATCACATACTGCTGGAATCTAGTTTTTAGTATCTTCTTATTTCATGCAATGTTTGCCCTAAATTTAGAAAGGCTGTATACTACTAAACTGTCTAGAGCAAAGTCTTTAGCACCCATTTCCATACACTTGTCAGCCAATAAGTCTTTGTCCTCTTTCAAAATGGCATGAAGAAACTGCTAATATAATTTACAAACGTGCCGTAACATACTTGAGGTTCCCAAATGAGGCTTAAGTAACTTTTTACACAATTACCATTGCGAGACACCTACGGATTGTTTTGAAGCTGCCTCATAAACACACGAAAACGATTCCCCTGTTAGACCTGAGCTCTGTTTCGCGACTGGTATATACTATATTCCCATATTCCTAATTTCTCCTCTACCGTCTGTAAGTTTGGTTCGTTCATTTTGCTGCTCCCAAAGTTATGGGAAATGAACAGCAGTGAAACTACCTACGTAAACATATATCTGGCTATTCTGTAGTCATGTTGGATTGATAGCAAGGCCTGTTGGCAGGCGCAACACGCTGAATGGATCCCATGAAGCTGGCCTGTTTTAACCCCTGTGCCTCACTACACACCTACCCTTGCAGGTTGAGCTGCTTTCAGAGAGGACGAGTCACTCTCTCACTTATTTTCATATTCAAGGCTACGCTTTAGTGTTGTTATTACACACTAGACTTGATTTTTGTGAGACGACAGGAAGTCATCAATATGAGCAGGCATTTATGGGAGCATGTGCCTTGTTAATGCATGCACGATCTTTATTGTGGCTCTACATCGAATAGTATTTTCTGGAGTTGAGAACAAGCAGGCAGTTTGGCTATCTAACAGTAAATCTTGCAGTGAACGTTTGTGGCTTGGAAGCCACGTGTGGCTATTAGGGAGAGGAACATCTAGAAGCACTTAATGGGGACAGGATGCTGGACACAAGAATTTCTTGCACCAGTGAACAGACAATGCTTTCGGCTAAAGAGGCGATAAAACCTCCTACCTGAATCTATCCGTTAGGCGCCTCTGGTCACAGCAGGGACAGAGACGCATGAGAGAAGTAGGTTTTCTGGCCAAGGCGTTTCGACCATGTCATAAATTCCCACTGTGCATTGGGAGGTGGCCATAAAAATTCGCAAGTTTCCATGTTCACTGTGGACCAGACACTATCAATGGAGCCATTAGGTGGTGTCGTCCCTCTGTCTGCCAAGTTATTTGGGAAGCCTCAGGCCTTTGGAAGAATTTTAGAATGGAATGCAACATTTATGGTGGCTCTGAAATGGGACACAAGAACACTTCTCTTTGTTTAGCCAAGGCCCCTGGTCGGACATACTGTAACATACGGCTCGCCTAGATAATGGTCTTTGTGGTAAATGAGTTGTTCACTTTAGGCCTAAATGGAGACTCAAAACACGCTGCCTCAAGTGGCCATGGGAAAAACAATTTGGGAGCGTAACGTCTTCTCATCTCTATGTGGGAATTTACGAGTCAGGGATTGACTGCTTCTCCAGCAGGGAAAAGAATATTATTAACTTTGATTCAGATTGGTCAGTGAGTAAACCAGACACGTTAGAGGTGAGACATGGAGTTCGTAGAGTCTTGTGATTGGCACAAAGCCCATGTGTGGGTGGTTGCATGAGTGCCTTTTTGAGTTTTCCAAGGTTTTATGGGAAAGGAGGAGTGGAGAAATGTGGTCTTCTGATTCAGACGCTAGTATGGAGAGGAGATTCTGGTCTTCACTCTTTTTATGAGTGGGTTGCCCTGGGGACGCTCATCCTGAGCATGGCATTGCACTAGCATTAGTCTTGACAGGGGTGCCTGTGGTGATGTATTAGCTGCACTGACAGTTTAGACCTGTCATCTCACCGAGCGAGGTGGCGCAGTGGTTAGACACAGGACTCGCATTCGAGAGGACGACGGTTCAATCCCGCGTCTGGCCATCCTGATTTAGGTTTTCCGTGATTTCCCTAAATCGCTCCAGGCAAATGCCGGGATGGTTACTTTCAAAGGGCACGGCCGACTTCCATCCCCGTCCTTCCCTAATCCGATGAGACTGATGACCTTGCTGTCTGGTCTCCTTCCCCGAAACAACCAACCAACCAACCTGTCATCTCAGACAACTCACTGTGTCAAGGGCAGCCTTATTCGTATCATGGCTGCCGCTTTCACATTTCATCTCCTTGTGCATTGCCGTATGAGTGCATCAAATTGATCCATGGTATGACCAGCGAATGGGAGCGTCATATGCTGGAATCTGCTGAGATTTCAGGGCTCCATCAGAAACTAATTGCGATCTGTCTAACAGATCGCCAGCCTTCGACTTTTCATATTTCGTGCCCGCAATAACGAATTACAGGCATTGAACATAGCCACTCTGCAGACACTTGCAGCAGGACCATCACCTGAGACAGTGCTACGCATCGAGAATGGGGTATAGTATTGCTGCTCCGTCTTATTAGGGCGAACAGAATCACAGTCTCGCCATTTGTTCTGAGCTGCACCAACGTAGTAAAACTTCTGTATAGAATAAATCCATCAAAGTCTATTCAACCTTAGATAATTTCAGATTGTGTTATCCTTGTTTTGATCCAGAGCAAACAGATTAAACAGGTAAACATTACTCTTTGCCAACCAATCATCGCCTAGTGGACTGATCACTATATCTTGCATCTGTTTGTGTTGGCTACAGTTCATGATTTATTTCTCATATCGCTTAACTTGTGTTGTTGTCCTATTTTGAGATCAATAAACTTTTGCCATAACTTTTATAATAAAATGAGAGGGCCACCATTTTATTAAATTATTTCAACATTCAACTTTTACGTAAGATTCTGATAAAAGTGATACTGTCCAATGCAGGCTAGCAACAGCAACCACTGTCAAAGGGCACAATCAGTTTAGCAGATGAATGGCCAGATAGACAAGTGGAAAGCTTGCAAGCTAAAGTGATTGCTGTCAGGGCACAAACTTACTTCTTCTTCTTCTTCTTTTCCTGGTGCCTTTGTCCAACAGTATCGCAGGGTCAGCATGGTTATGGTCAGATTTAGTAGGGCTCATTTAAGGGGTGGCTGGATACCCTTCCTGTCGCCATCCCATTGTGTGAATGATAATGAGGATGATGAAATGATGAGGACAAGACAAGGACAACACAAACACCCAATCCCTGGGCAGAGAAAATCCGCAACCTGGCTGGTAATCTAACCCGGGACCCCAAGATCCAGAGGCAACAACGCTAGCCACTAGACCATGAGCTGCAGACAGGGCATAAACTAACTGTAGTCTTTCAAGTCAAATTGCAACATCAGTTTTGTGTCTCAACTTTAATGGTTGCTATAGAGATAGGGACAAGCAGACTGGAAGGAGAATTTGTACATCTCTGGCAGTAGGTCGCTCTCTGACTCAGTCGAAACTTTGCTTGGTGAAAGAAGGTCTAAAATAAATACACAGTTACTTTTTCTGAGGAGCCAACACTCCGTAGTTTTCTAGAAAGTGACAGTCAATGTTTTGGTGCTACTTCATCAGTTAGCACACATTGTGTTATACCAAGTGTGATAGCAGTATTCTGGCTAACAGAACAGGTTCGAATTTTTGCTTTCGGTGTTCAAATTCAATCTAATGATGTTATTCTTTCCTTTTACTCCCACAGAATTATGTGACATCAGTGACATCATTACTTTTATGACAGCAAGAAATATAATGGAAGCATTTACCCTAAAAAATTCAAATACTATTAAAATTAGGTTTTATCATCACTTTTATTATGTAACCTTATGTACCTAACAGTAACTGAAAATGAAAGCACGTAAATTCTAGTACACCAATTCTTGCTTTTATTTTTGCTTTTATGCAACCAGTGTATTCCCACAGGGTCATATCAATCACAAAAACGTCCAGAGCATAAAAAATCGAAGCACCACCAGCAAAGTGCAAAGGCACATGTGATACATTCATGTTCATTAATTGATCATCATTAGGAAAAGCAGCTTCATCAGTGTTCTAAATACAACGCAATCTGGCGATAATTTTGCAGCAAACTAAGCATATCAAAGCATTTTCTCGAAAGCTGGAGCCTGGAACTGATCTAGATGTATATTTTATAAATTTCATCACACCTGCTTCTGATTTCCATTTACTATGCGGTGAGAATTGAGCACTTTTGCAATGGGCGAATTTAATTTTTCAACTGCTACTAAAAGTATACATAATACTGTAGACAGAACAAGCCAGTTCTAGCTAGGAATAAATGTTAAGAAACATAAAAAAGTCTGAAAGATTTAAATTGTTGTTGTTTTGGTCCTCAGTCCTCGGACTGGTTTGGTGCAAGCCTCTTCATCTCTGAGTAACTACTGCAACCACTGCAACCTACATCCATCTGAATCTACTTACTGTATTCATCTCTTGGTCTCCCTCTACTATTTTTATTCCCCTCCTCCACACTTCCCCACAGTACTAAACTGGTGATCACTTGATGTTTGATGCAGCTCTGCATGCTACTCTATCCTGTGCAAGTCTCTTCATCTCTGAGTAACTACTGCAACCACTGCAACCTACATCCCTCTGAATCTGCTTACTGTATTCATCTCTTAGTCTCCCTCTACTATTTTTACTCCCCCTACCCCACACTTCCCCACAGTACTGAACTGGTGATCTCTTGATGTCTCAGAATGCATCCTACCAACCCATCTCTTCTTCTAATCAGATACTTAAACAAATTTCTTTGCTCCTCAATAGTTTTGTGGTTTACCCATCTAATCTTCAGTATTCTCCTGTAGCACCACATATCAAAACCTTCAATTCTCTTCTTGGCTAAACTGTTTATCAGTCGAAAAGTCGGAGAGGCGAAAATAGAGCAGCACGTGGAGCAGCATTATGCGATTAAGTTTTGCATGCGGCTGACCAAAACCGCCACGGAGACTCTCGGTATGATTCAAGAGGCCTTTAAGGAAGAAGCTATGTCCCACGCAATGGTTTTCATGTGGCACAAACGTTTCAAAGATGGCCGCTGGAATGTTGTAGACGACGTCCGCTCTGGGAGGCCATCATCAAGCTAAACAGATCAAAATGTGGAGAGAATGCGGGAACATTTAAACAATGACCATCGTCTTAGCATTAGATTGCCAATGAACTGGGACTCAGTCAGAGTACGGTGCAGAGCATTGTGATGGAGAATTTGATGATGTGAAAAGTGTGTGCCAAACTGGTGCCAAAAGTTTTATCAGTGGATCAGAAGAAACGGCGCATGACTCTTTGCCAGGAAATGCTCCAATGGTTGAATGTTGATCTGAACCTTCTGGAGAAATTGGTTACTGATGATGAGACCTGTGTCTACAAGTACAAACCTGAGTCGAAGCGTCAACCGTCAAAGCTCAGAATGGCACAATGCTTCCTCGCCGAAGCCCAAGAAAGCTTGCATGAGCAACTCGTGTGTGAAGTGCGTGCTGATTGTTTATTTGATGGTAAAGGAGTGATTCACAAGGAATTTTTTGCTCATGGACAGACTGTCACAGGTGACGTTTACACTGGAGTGCTTCGCTACTTGAGGGATCGAGTTCGCCACGTCCGCCCGACGATCGAGGGCGATTGTATTCTCCACCACGAGAACGCGCCCGCTCACACGTCGCGCGCTGCCGCCGAAGTTTTAGTCAAGTTCAATGTGACAACACTACTGCAGCCACCCTACAGTCCCGACTTGGCTCCAAGTGACTTTTTCCTCTTCCCCTGAGTCAAGACAGGCCTAAAAGAGAAGCGATTCGACTCCATCAACCATCCAGTAGGCTTCGACGAGAGCTCTTGACAGCATGACTCCTGACACCTTCCAGAAGGGCTACGAACAGTGGAAGAAGCGCTGGCAGCACTGTGTTGATGCTGAAGGATCATATTTTGAAGAATTTTAGTTCACTGTACTTAAATGACTAATAAATTTTTAGTTCTGCCTTAAGTCTCGAAACTTTTGATTCACACCTTGTATCATTCTTACTGATTCTCCAGAAGTGCAATACATATTAATGATGAAAACGCCATAAATTAAGATAAAAATGAATCTATAGTGTATATTAAATTATCTATTTAGCTACTAGCTGGCAATAACAAATGTTAATTTGTACTTCTTTTCGCATATGGCACAGTTTAAGCTTAGGTTCTCTCACTCAAGGATTTCACAGGATAATTATATAAGTGGGGTTGACTAGCTTAAGGTACTTCAAATTAGTTTTTGTTATAACTTTTAAATTTTTCAGATAAGTGAATTATAGTTGTATTTGTGGCTAGGCCCAATGCACCTGAAAAACCGCTAATCATAATGCACACAACTGAGTAGCCTAATTAGCAGAGGGAAGGAGAATAAACTTTTTGTTAATTTCTCAACTAAATATTAACTGACTTTTAACACAGCTATCAAAAAATAGTAAAGAATGAAAACAGAAATATTCTTCTAATTGTCATACTAAAATTTTATCCAAAAATTCTCAGTTAATATTCTATGTTGTACATCATACAGTAGATTTTTCTTTCCATACATAATTATGTAAGCAAATATATCATTTGGTATTTCATCATAAAAGGTATCACATAATTTCATTGTAGTTTTTTGTGTCGCTACATAATTTTTTCTGTATATTAGATTAAATACATAAAGAGGATAATTTTTATTAAGTTATGTGAATTTACATCAACATCTCCTTTTAATTGTGTAACTTTTTTAAAATCATGAGATGAATCCTAAACTTACCAATAATTATACAGAAGATGTAAATTCCATATTTCTTGAGGAAAAACTTCATTTCTTCCATTTTTCAAATAGATATTCTGAAGTTTAACATTATTAAATCATGATGAGCGAATCAACTGGTCATTTTTACAGTTAATTTGAAACACAACAAATATAAAATAAGGTATATCAAATGCTGCTGAATTATAATAATTTGTGATGTCGATTTCTATCACTTAAACCAGTTGTTCCTATGGTTTGTAACTGATTGAGAGATATGGGTACTTTAGGATTTTTAAGTCTTTCTTGCTCTCATTGAAGTTCATATTCAGTTTGAAGTTTTAAAAACAGGCACTCAAATTTCCTTTTATCTACTGAAATTTTACTTTCCTTTGAGGGTATCTTTTGTTTCAATTTCAGCATCATTGCAATTACTCCATCTAAGAATAGAAACGTTTGCACTCGAGCTACAAGTAAAACAAACAGAAAGATCATCTTCCGATATAACTTGTTTATAATCTCCAAAAAAATTGTTACATTATATCTGTTGGATATAGTACTTCGTTATTTTCACTCCTCATTTTACCATTGTTATCCATATGTACTTCCAAGTGTATTTTATCATCAAGTGACAAAGTTGAATTTAATGAAACTGATGAGGAACTAAAAGGACGTCTATTCTAGATAAAATATTATTTCCTTTCTTTAAGGCAGCAAAATCAAATAGCTTTGCTTCATAGTTATCAATTAAGATTTTATTAGATTTTCCTTCATCTGTTTCATCAGCTGTGACAGTTTTAAAACTCAAAAACAGTTGAACTTAATTTGGATGCACACAACCATCACCAATATGAGTGTTAATTTTTGTATCCTTATGAGGAATATTTGGGTTATTTTAAGCTTCCTCATTCATAGGAAGAGAATAAAAACGATAGCTATCGGTCTTGTTCATTTATGAAGGATGACTATTTAATGGCAATCAAACCATCACTTTCATCAGTAACAGTTATTTCTAATTCCAGAATAGTATCGAAAACTGAAATAAATACTGTATGATGTGAGTCATGAATGACAGGAGCAGCACATTCAGTATTAGTCTTAAATGGAGCAATAATATTAGTTTCACTAAAAAATACACATAATATTTTATGAACATTCCATGCTAAATTAAAATTAATGTTAATTAATTCAAATCTTATAATTTTAAGAACATTATTAGTAATAGCTTTTTCATTAGCTGGAATGATTTGATTATTAAACCTTAACAGACTTCCAGTACTATCTTTTATATCCATATGCACTTTAATGTCATTCTCAATGACAACTCTATTTAAACTTTCATCTGCTTTGACTTATATATTAGGGCTTCAGATATGAATAAATATTTCTAAGCTCTTTAAACTACTACAAAATCGTTAAGGCTCTCATGGCCAGTTGTTAACAAACTGCATGTTGGCTTATGTCTCAAGTTCTTTGGCCAACGTTTGTTTCATGATTTTTGTGACATTTTGCCAGCATGAGTGGCTGGGATTGGTAAAGCTTCACCCTCCATTGGTGGGGAAGGACCTTCAAAAAAATCATGAAACAAATGTTGGCCAAAGAACCCAAGACAGAAACCAACAGGCAGTTTTTAAACTATATGGAGCAGGGGGGATTTCTATTGTTTCTCCATCATAATACAGATCATTATTTTTTGATGTGGTATTTGGAGTTAAAGATGATGTATAAAAACAAATTAGTCCAAAGTTTTTATAACTAGCATTTATAGGTACAGTTAATCTTTTCTTTAGAACTGCTGAATTACCACTAAGTTGAAATAATCTACTCATTTATTATTGATAAATTATTATTAATTAAATAAAAACATACTGAGACCCTAAGATTCCAATACAGAAAGAGAAATATAAAACTGATAAATTCATCTACCTCCATTCAGTGTGCAATAATAGGACCACCTGAATGTGGAAAAAACATTGATGACTGATAAATGTATTTTAGTTCCAGCATTGTTAAAAATGTGATAAAATAAATCATTTTTGTGTTTACTGTAAAAGTTTATATCAACCAAAAAATCAAGAATCAATGAAAATTTGTAAAAAGCTTAAAGCGAATATTGCTATTTTTATTGATAATTATGATCAAATTATACCATTGATATAGCATCAAGAATTGTAGGCATTCAACAAGTTTTTGTGGGCCTGCCACTATGTGACTCTATCTTCACTTAGTGCTGGGTGAGGAAAATCCCAGTATATTTGCTTATCGGATCCTACACAATATTAAGACCATGTATTTTATAAGATTAAGATGAGATGAGTGAACTATGCTATCTGCATTTAAATATAAAACGTTAATATCATTTAAAGCAGTTATGAAACATTGGGCCATGTATTACAAGAAAAAAAAATATACTGACAAAGATCGAAATACAGCTTAACATCCAAAAAAATCATCTACAGAGGCACATAACAACCAATAATACACACTAAAACATAGGAGATAAAAGATAATATAATCTTACCTATATACTTTGTAGCTGTTAATTGTCGGGAACTTTGAAAAACTTGCGTGATGACTTTGCAGTCTTCCCTGAAAAGAGCTCTTTGCTGATTTCTTTTGTGTGGAAGGAAAAGCAGTACTCATGAAGTAGAAAATTAATTTACCAGCGAGGTCAAGTTTATGTTTTACAACATCCTAAATCACACATTCCTTAAACAATTTCGTCACTTCTGTCTAAATGCTCATAAAATATATCAGCCAATACATTTGAGAAGTACTTCAACCTGTAAAAGAATGCTGAAAATGCTTTTGGATGGGTAAGCCAATTAAGAAAGGCCATTTATTTATCTTAAGTCTTTTATGGTGGTGAAGGTTGCAACTTTTGTGTCAGACGGCATTTCATTCACAACTGTTTGAGCACAATTCACAGAGCTACTACGTTTATTAATCTTTTAGCAAATGTAACCTGCAGAGTGATAAACTAAAAATTGTTTTGAAATGTTGTCTTTATATGGAATAGGAAGATCATTCTCGAATTCTGCTGTCACTATTTTGTCCTTAATTTTGTCCTCAACAGATAACTTAATCTGTTTGTTTCGTACTTCTACTCCTTCAGCACATAAACGCATCTGAATTCGGTTCCCAGTTTCCAGATGCAGATATACCAATCTTAACAGCACTGTAACATATGTAATTGCAGAAAATCTACAGTTGATGGATGGTTGTCACAACTTATAGACCTCAAAACTCAGAAATCATGTTCCAGAAGGTCTTGGTTGAATTTCCCTATCGTTATGTACTTAAAGCCTTTGGACTATAAGTACTGAGAAACTTTCTGTGTACTCTTTAGTGTGACAGAGATACCATTGTTCTGTTTTAAACAGTGTGTTGTTTTCTGGGAAGATGGTTTCATAAAAGTCAATTAGTATTTTGTATGAGGGAGAGTCCTTGTAGAGCGAGTTATTTGGTATTCTAGAGACAAGCACATCTGATAAATTATGGTATTCATATCTCTCATAAATAGTGTCATGTTTTCATTCCTGCTAAAATTCTTGAGATTAGTTTTGCGGAAAAAGTCTACAAACACACACAAACATATTACTCCATTCTTAATGTCTGATAAAAAATTCTTGAACATTACGAAATGAAACAAAACAAAACAATTATACATGTTTCATACGAGCTGCTCATTTAGAAATCTACCTGAGCTAACCACAAGTGACCACTTCGCAGTCTGTTGGTGGGCGCAGCAACTACTGTTATAAAACATTTCATGAACTATGAAGTAATGGCACTTAACCATCTAAGCGCTATGCCATTGGATGAGTGTGAAAATAGTTCATTTGTCTCATTTTCATAGGAATTGATTGCTTTTTATTTAGCTCTAATACACTCAAAAATACCTAAATAATTAGTGAGAGATAATATAAATTTTTAAATATATTTAGATAGGATTATAGAAATTTAAATCATATTTACCATGAATTGGTTGGTGGACAATTAAATTTTGGTGATTTTAAAGAAAATTGTTGTAAATGTTAAAATGAGAATTAGTTCAGGTTTTTTTAGCATAGATACGGCAAGAAAGTTTGAAGAGGGAAATATTGATATAAAATTAAATATTTTTAGGAACATAAATATGAACATACATATGAACATTAAACATAAACATAAATGTACACATTAAATATGAATGTGAAACACATTAAACATGTACATTGAACATGTTGACCACATTAAGTATAAACAGAGATGTTAACATAATTATTAAAAATAATTTGTTAATGCTTTATATCTTACTTAACTGTTTACAAAATAAAATATGTATGATCCAGATGTTGTTAAAAAAAGGAAGAATTTAAAGAAGCATTTTGAAAATGGAAGAAACAACAAGGAACTGTACATTAAAAATATAACACAGAAGCTTAACCTGCTATTGATATAACTGAACCAGTAAGACAAGAAACTGAAGATTTAACTGATAATGTGTTGAAATCTATTTAAGAAAACAGAAGTTGAAGAACAAACGATTTCTTATCACCATTAAGAGGAATTTCATGAATTGAATAAATACGATGAAGGGACTAAGAGCAGAAAAACCTTAAATGATAATGTTAAAAATTAAATATCAATGAAAGAAAAACGGAGTATATTAATCAAAGCGACTATGAAGTTTTTGAATTGAGGCCTGTTTATGTTGAAGTACAGTGGTACTTTGGCAGTAAAATTTCAAGGAGATAAATTAACAATTAGTGCAGGACGATATGCGAGAACAGATGGATTATTGAATCTTGTGAGTATTCATTTATCAAATTATGCAAACCTATATTCAAGTCAAGAGCATTGTATGCTGATAGAATCCCAAATAAGATAAAATCAAATAAAGGCACTAATACAATAATTTCGTAAAATAAACTGTTAAAATAACTTTTCCAAATTTAAGAAAAGTAAATGTTTTGCATAAAAACATTGAGTATTCAGAAAATGAGAAAACATGTGAAGGATGAATAAAAAATAAATAGAAAACCAGTTAACTATGTTTGGGTGAATTATGTACATGAATTAATCAATAGATTAGCACTAATTAATGGTGAAGAATTAGCTGGAAACAAAAGTTATTGTAATGAAAAAGTTAATGTCAGAAATGTTAAATAATAAATAATATTGTTGTCAGCAATCCAAAAGGTATATGTTATTGAATTAGATTTTTGTAAAATTCACCAAAACATAAACTTTTTTATTAATTTTTTGATCTATATAAATCAATAACTTCAGCAGCCATTATACTTTCCTACCTAATGGCAAAACTAAACTAAAAGCAGTTTTAAATTAAACTCAATAATAAACAGTTACATAGGACTGATAATTATTTAACTGATGCAAAAAAGATACAAAAACTGGTGGAAATCCTCTTACATTAGGTATACTAATTATGAAAAAGATTATTTACTATCTGAGAAAAAGGAAACAAGGATGAGGATTTTATAAATTTGAAGAAGGTTTCCTTACAATTTTATTAGCAGAATTAGGACTAATTTGTTCATTAGCAGGCAGAGCAGCTGTAGCAAAATCAGTTCATGACAAACAAAAGTATGATGCAAAATCATCAGAACAAATATGATATAATTAAAGCATTAAAAAAAGAGTTCAAGTTTAAAAAACGATGCAAAACAAAACCACTTTGTATCTAAATGCATTAAATGATTTTAATATAAGAATACTTGCTACGAAATTGAAAATTAAATACTTTAAAGGTGTTTTTATGATTTATGAACAACCTAAAAAACCAAATAATATTGAATTCGCAATAGTAAACTTAGATATCTATGACACTGTTGCCACTCACTGGATATGCTATTGTAATAATAATGATAAGAAATTTTTATTTGATTCATTCTGAGGAAATGTTCCTGAAGAATTAGTCAAAGTGAGTTTTACAGTAATAGACATCAGATACAATAGTTTCATGTAGTAATATGTGGTGACTTGTGTATATTTGTGCTAAAGTTGTTGCCAGAAAATTATAGTTTTAATGTTATTTTGAATCTAAGATTGTAAATTTTTGTAAATAAGATAAGCGTACCTATCTCTGGAAAAATAAAATTTAGGGACTTAGAAAAAGTAAAAAAAATTAGATTAAAAGAGGTTCAATCAAATACAAAATATTAGTTAAAAATTTGATAGGGAAAAATAACTAAAAGCTATACTCATAGTAACACCACAACATTAGTAAATGTAAAAAACCCAACTAAAAGCTACACTGATTGTAACACCACAAGATTAGTAAAATAAAGACCCAACAGCCAAAAATATGTAGTGACCAAAAGATATTTACAAAATTAATTAAATAATATTCTCACAAACTCTATGCAAACAAGTATACAAATACGATTTAATAACTATTATTTAATAAAAGAAACACCAATTATGATAATGATATAGAAAATTATAACATGAATACATTTCGCAGTAGATAGGTGTAGTGCATTAGAAAATAAAATATTGACAAAGAAAAATTGAATTTATGTTTATGACTGGAAATTAACAAAAATTCGTAGTTTTGGATATAGTTTTTGACTCAAAAGAATCGTTGTAACTGATGGATATGAACAAAGATTTGGACCGTTATAATTTCGTTATTACAGCAAGTGTAGTTGATAAGTTATATGAATTAAATAATAACAATCAAACAGTAGTAGTGCATTAATGAATGTTTATAACTGTAAGATTAAAAGCTACAGATAAAACTACATCAGTAGATGTAAAATTTATTTTGTGTGGTGAAATAATTCATCACCTGAAGATGGATTTGGAGCTTAATATTTTACATTTTAATCTATATAGATGGCGACCCTAATCTGGTGTTTGAAATATAAAACAGTTAGTGAAACTCATCTTCCTCAAAGATTATAACTAAAAATGCAAAAAAAAACAGAGAAGTGAAGGTATTCGCACAATTTGTAAAAATAAATATGGAAATATGTTAAAAATTGTAAATGTTCATGAAGAAATTATTAACAAATTACATAAACCAATGGAAATAATTTTAAAATAAGGTATCTTGTTGCTCTTGGTTTAGATGATTTATGATAAGCTCATTTAGTTTAAATTGATTGTAGGAACTTAAAAGCAGTTTTAAAGATAAATAAAGAATATAAATATTTATTAACTGTAATTAATGTTCTTTCAAAATTTGCTTGGCCTATTCCAGTTAAAGATAAAATAGGTAAAAATGTTTCAGAAGTTTTTTAAAAAAAATTATGTTAAGAGTTCTGAGAAATCTCAAGCAGATAATGCAAAAGACTTTTGCAATAATTAGTTTCACAAACCCATAAAAACATAACATATTAACCACTCCTCAGCTTGTACAGAATTAAGGGCAACTCTTGTTGACAGATTTAACAGAATTTTGAAGGGAAAAAGGGGAGTAATTTGTTCTTTGAGATAATTATGAGTGGACTTGCTTCGTTACAAAATGGGTTGATGAATGTAATAATACAAACCATTCAACAATGAAGATAAAATCTAAAGATGTAGATAAATTTTATTTAAATCTGACTAAAATTGTACATGATGATCATAATCCCAAATTTAAAGTAGAAGATAAAGTCAAATAATCAAATTGAAAGGAAGTTTTGAAAAATGTTGTATTGAAAACTGGTCAACAGAAATTTGTGAAACAGCATATTCACTTAAATACAAATTGAAAGATATCAAAGGAATTTTTTGTGAACAAGACCTAAAAAACAAAATATCCAGATTTATATCTCATAGCAAAAGTTATAAGAGAGAAATGTAATAAAGTTCATGTTAAATGTTTAGGTTTTTCATAGTAAAATTTTGATGTTCAAACTTTCTCTTATTCTTTGGTATAAACTTACTGAATTATGATAACAACTAAGTGTTAATATTTATTCACAGTTTGGTTGTCTATCTCCCACATTCTTCAACTGTTTATGCAAAGTTCTTTTCTGTTGTAATGACATAGTACTAAAATCCACAGTTATCATAAAATAATCTTAAGATACCAAAAAGTGATCATAAATTTTGATTAATTGTTTGAGGTACAACATGCGGTAATATTCCATTTACTTCTTCATTTCTTTCATGTAACATTTCATTTACATTTGGTGTACATTCACCTTTTAATCTGATGATGTCATCATTTAAATTATTTATTGCATGTAATTGTTATTTCCTCGATTTTTATAGTTTATTTGATTTTTATATGAATCTGCTACTTTTTTGCTAATATTATATTTTCCATATTCATGAAACGATAGGAAAACTTCATGTGCAAACTGTTGTGGATTGGCAGGAGCCAACCCACGGAGTTTGGAGGAAGCCGAAAGGCACGCGTTTAAGCTCACGCAGGCTGGTGTGAGATATGGAACAGGACAAGGAATTTAGACTTCAGAAAAAATGTGGTACTTGGTGGAATACTTAACTTCAATCCATTAATGTTGAACGTAGCTCTTGTCTGTACATTATTTACAATATCAATAGCAGCTGATAATGGCGCCTTGCTAGGTCGTAGCAAATGACGTAGCTGAAGGCTATGCTAACTATCGTCTCGGCAAATGAGAACGTATTTTGTCAGTGAACCATCGCTAGCAAAGTCGGTTGTACAACTGGGGCGAGTGCTAGGAAGTCTCTCTAGACCTGCCGTGTGGCGGCGCTCGGTCTGCAATCACTGATAGTGGCGACACGCGGGTCCGACGTATACTAACGGACTGCGGCTGATTTAAAGGCTACCACCTAGCAAGTGTGGTGTCTGGCGGTGACACCACACAAACCATTTTCTGAACAGCATGACTTCTTCCCTTTTGATTATGAAATTAAAGTGTATAACAGTTCGGAAGTAGCACAGGTAAGCACAGAACTGAGTTGCCAAGTTCCACATGGAACGCACACATAATCTCATGTTTCATTCAACTCACTCACACATGCTAACTATTAAATTTCACTATGTGATGGTTTCAGTTTTTTTTAATGCTATTTAGACAATATAACGACAGTTTTCAGGAAACAACTTTCTGCCGACATTATCAAATTTTCGACATGCAAGAAAGCTTTTTGTTATTGAAGTTAGGTGTACACATTATCAGAATGAAATGTCAAGAAAACATGAACTTTTCATCTGTTTCAAACATTAGCTGTGTCGAAGATCTCTAACACGAGATACAGGACTGTAAATAATATGTCGCACAATCGTCTGCTTGGATACAGTAGCGATAGGCAAAAGACCTCTATATTTGTAAAGACCTGATACATTTCTGATATGCATCCTTATTTCCAACACAACAAAAAAATAAAATAATGCCTGTTTGGTATCTTAATTTGGGTAACATCTATTCTGAGAAACAAAAAAATACAAGAACAGCCAATGTAGTGCAGACATTATTTTGTATACTGTAATATGTATGCACAGATTGAATTCTAGAAATGTACTTTCTTTGAAATTAATATTTGATAATGCCACCTATAGTAAAATTTCAAAACATTGTGTGAATTAAATCTGTTATGCCAGTACTTACAAGTGCAAACTGTGCACTCCAGACATGTAGCTGAATCCGTTTGTGCTGCATCTGTATGTGGATAAGGGTAAAACTCCATTGATTTCACTCTCGTCCCTATTACAGACACTTGAAGTTTTGCTGTCACTATCGTCATTTATAGAGATAATCATCTCTTCCACTGAAGTTTCCAAAGCACCTTCATCCTGCATGCTCTTTCCATAATGGTATGTGTGTGTTTGACGGCTTTCTAACAGTCTTCAGAGGTAACATGAGTAATAGCTTCTTTAGTGCGTGCTTCTACTGCGGAGAGCGTAAATTTTTTATTGTTCCTGGCAATGTAACCTTTAATTTGGGCCCATATTAACTCTATAGTGTTGAAGTGGCAGTGATGTGGTGGCAGCCTGACGACTGTATGCCTATATTTTTTTCAAAGTTCGTCGATTTCATATTTTGGAAATTGCGGTTTATGGAAATTTGTTTTTTCAATAAGCTCGACCTTCTTAAGGTCATCAACTACATTTACATTATGATTCTCGAGCCAATTGATCATTTCCTCCTTTCGCTTTGCCATGGTAGGTGCTTTATCAACAACAACTGAATGATATGGAGCATTGTCTAAAACTATTGTTGACAGTTTATCTAGATTGGTATCAATGAACCACTTTGTGAATGTAATGTGATTCATATCTTCATGATAATCTCCTGTCTTTTTCGATTTATAGAGAAGGAGACAGTTTGGTACGAATCCTTGCGAGGTATCTGCATGCAGTAGAATCAATCTGCCCCCTTACCAGATGACATCTGCATTGTTCCTTTAATCATGTTGTCCATCCACCCATGATTAACTACATGAACAGAATTAAACCATGTTTCATCTAGCCAAACCACTTCAATAACATTAATGCTACATATTTGTCTTAAAAATCGGCATCGCAATGCAGCAGTATCCTCATTTACCATCAATAGCTTACAGCCGCAAAATTGTCCGTAGTGAAATCCTACGTTGTGCAAAACTGTGAATAATGTGTTCCACTGCCCTGAAAAAGTCATGATTCCTTAAGTGTCACCAATAACTCTGAGAGTGTGGGACGTTCCTTTCTGTGATAATAATCATAAACATGTCGATGAATTGCATCCTCCGCAAATGAATCTAAATTCGTAGCACACTTATCCTTTGAACGTTTCTTCCGGGGAGTACCAACTGTAGATGGTTCTCCAACTTCCTTTTCTGTCTCAAACAGTTCCTTCCCAATTTTTACTACATCGTTTTTGTTGATATTCAGGGCTGCTGCCATTCTATCTACTACCTTGATAATGGAGAGTACTGGGCCACCATTAAGCTTTTCACTCTCAAAGTAAGCTCTTAACGAACAAACCATTTCTCTACACTGTCCTCGTAAAGCAATCCCCTGTCCACGAGAGCGACGTCGAATTTTTCCACTTCTAACTTTTGGTGTACTTCGTTCTGACATGTTAAATAAGATACAACAAATTACTGCCAAAGAAACAATATGATAACTCCTAAACTGCAATGAAACAAACACAGCATGCATCGATCGCACAGACTCACTCACTGCAAATCGCGGCACAAGTGGAAGTGTTGTGTACTGAGATTTGGCAACTCAGCCCGCTGGGCTGCAGCTACAGCCATCACAGGATTGGCTGAATCCAAGCCGTGCCTCCCGCACGGCCTTCTCCCTACCACTTTGGTCGCAGCTGTCAATACTAAAGTAATTTTTAATAGACTATAGATTCAATAGATTGTTTAATATAATACAATCGTAATCATCATATTTTTTTCTAATAGCTTGTTTAGTATCTTTAGATTCCAAAATTTTAGTAAGATCTTTGACTTTAAGTTATTTTTAGCTTTGAATTATATATTTCATCTGAACGGTGAAGAAATGAGTATTGTCTATGTTTATTACAAAAATTACATTTAAATTAATTTGTACTTAAACTTAATGTGTAGGTTCTTAGAAAATAGTTATTGATGGATTCTCTATACGCTTTTTTCTCTTAGATTCGTATCCTTTAGTTTCACAGAGCTGTAATAAATTATTTCTTCTGACATTAACTTTATCATCTATTACACTGTACACAGAAAAAAATTGTTTCGAGTTCTTCTCTGTTCATATTATCTAGTACAGGTGATTCTCGTTTTTGGTGTTTCCTCGATTAAAATCTGATCAAATTCTCTAGTAGACTCATTCAAAATTTCATAATACATATTTTTCTCTTGTCATTTACTTCATCAAAAGTATTGCTAGATTGATCACATGAATAATTTTTAAATGACAATTATCATTTTTAAAGAATTTTAATACATTTAACATAGCTGTTGATTCTGATTTTTGTGGCTTTGATACCTTCCATTTATATAATACTTCTGTTAATTATATTTTGAATATACTAAATGAAATACTGCTGTTTATTTGGTTCTTGCAGTGATAAAATTTGTCTATGGGTGATGTATATGTTCTCACTATGAGCCATCACCTGCACATTTCATACCTCCATTGAACTCTAGCATAACAAAGAGATTCAGGTAAATGAAACTATGTTATGTCTAAAATATTTTATCATTTTTAGGTCTTCCACTGTTATTAGTATATAGTCTTCCAGAAAGATGTTTTTAGCAATATACCACTAGTCTTAAAATAATTAGCCTTAGCATAATTTTTGATGTAGCAATATAAATAATTTGATTATTATTCACCTCTACTACATCAGGTATTATATTTTAAGGTTTTAAATGCTCATTGTCTTTTTCTTGTAGTTATTCATCTTTTGCTTCTATTACATTGTCTTCGATTCTTAGTTTATTTTCAAATTCGATTGTTGATATTTATAGTCTAATGTATATTTTATAAAGTCTACTAATATTTTTTTCAATAGTCATAGGATAATTTCGTACCTAAAGTGTTTTGTATTAAAAGTCATTACCGATTCTGTAAAGCTATCAAATTTTAATGCAATCCATCTCTTTTGTTTAAGATTATTTTGTTTTAAGGCTTTGACCTGATTTTGGATGTATTAATATGCTAAAGCAAGCGGTTCCTTATCTTCTATTTCAGTGAATGGAATATCATTTCCTTTGAGAAATTTAAATACTCCAGCATGAAATTTTCACTCTGCAGCATAGTGTAAAACGATAAAATATTCTTAGTTAACAATAGATTTTGTTTCAAACAAAAGAAACCAAATAATTTTTAATTGACAATTATCATTTTTAAAGAATTTTAATACATTTAACATAGCTGTTGATTCTGATTTTTTGTGGCTTTGATACCTTCCATTTATATAATACTTCTCTTAATTATATTTTGAATATACTAAATTAAATTCTGCTGCTTATTTGGTTCATGCAATGATAAAATTTGTCTATGAGTGATGTATATGTTCTCACTATGAGCCATCACCTGCACATTTCATACCTCCATTGAACTCTAGCATAACAAAGAGATGCAGGTAAATGAAACTAATATATAGTTAGAAAAATTAAATGACTTTAAATTACCTGAGGCTAGAGCATAATGATCTGTCTTGGTTTATATGTAGCTTGGATACACTCCATTTACACACACTTTCTCTCTCTCTCTCTCTCTCTCACACACACACACACACACACACACACATATATATATATATATATATATATATATATATATATTCCTTTGTACATATACTTCCTTTATATATGTATATACACAAAGGAAGAAAACAAATATTTCATTGGCCAGATGGACAGTTCATAATGTTGTGTGGGAAAAAAAGGCATGTGAGAGGTTTGAACATATATATATATATATATATATATATATATATATATATATGTAAGGTTCTTATTTTGATATAAATTTTTATATTAAATAGATGTAACTAAAAATTGTAAAACTTGTTATTTGGACTAGCCATTACATAACCATAATTGCCAGAAATATATGAAAGAAGGTCATAGCACAATATGTAGAAAATATTTAAATGGATATCAAAACATACAATATTATAAATGAATTCTTTGTGTTTCTGGGAAATATGTTTTTAAATATTATTACAAGGAGTATTTAAGAACGACTTTCCAGTGATCAGAATTCTAAACTGAATTAATGACGGTAAACAACCAACAGTGTGTACAAAATGTGTCAACTGTCAAGAAATTAAAGATTTAGATTGTTACTATCCAAAGTATCTCATGTAAAGACGAACATACGAGTAAATCTAAGAAATGGATCCCAGAACATATCAAAACTACCAAATGTGTAACTTATAATTTTATTTTCAGATTTTTTAAAAATTTTTTTTGCATTCCATGCTGTTTTGCTCCAGTTACAAAATATCCAGCTAAATGAAAAAACTTTCACTGGAACATAAATAATTTTCATGTCCTTTTTCTCAAAATTTAATATATTCTGTATATCGTTTACACATTATTTTGATAATTAATTAATATATATCCATTTTCAAATGTCCTAATTTTTTGTGAAAATGCTATCTAATTTTTCATTCTTTGATAACATAATGATGCTTTTGTAATTTATATCCTCTTAAATTTTGCGTCACCAGTTGTAACAATTTTTGTGATTCCATGATATTTATTATATGACAGTTTTAATTATCATAAAAAAATTGGTGCACATATGAATGTACATGAAGTCACTCCCAAGGAAATGATGAGAACAGTAGTTTGTCACATAAGCTGCAACAAATGAATGCACTAGTTTCACAGTTTTCTCTGTGTTCTGTCAAAGCATATGTTTGTATTGTTTTTGAGCTTGCTTTCGGTTTGGAAGTTTTGACTCTGGAATTCCTGTGTTGTAACAGAGTTCACACTAGTTTATTTGTTGTTTTCATTTCTGTTAGACATCTATGTGGTATCTCACCTGCTCTCACTGTTCATCACATTTACTTGTGACAAAGATGTATTCTTACAACATTCATATTCTATAACTAATGTATAGTATGACAACTGTCAAGACTAAAGAAAGAGAACAAATATTTCATTGGCCAGATGGACAGTACATAATGTTGTGTGGAAAAAAAAGGCATGTGAGAGGTTTGAACATGGTTTGCCCACTTCGTGGCCCAGTACTGTGACCACAAAACCTTGGCACCATTGCTCTTGTAGGCTGCACAATGTTGCACTTGTTGTGCTTCGACTGTTCACTCTTTCCACTTCACTTTTTTTCACAGTTCAGTAAACCTTCCTGTTTTCATGCTTCATCTGTGTTCAGTTTTTGATTGGCTGTCCACTGGGTCGTCTTACCTATAAAACAGAGGGAGGACAATAGAGAGTTTCCCTTGTGAGTGATTCCACCAAACTCTCGTAATATTCTCTTTTCATACTGATGATGTAATCTTAACAGTCATCTCATTTATATGAGATCCAGATCGTAAACTTAATTTTTTGACTACAGAAATGTAATTCCATGCTTAAATTTCGACTGGTTTTGTATTTCGGTTTTATATAATTCCAATCCCAAAGAAAGCAGGTGTTGACAGATGTGAAAAGTACCGAACTATCAGTTTAATAAGTCACAGCTGCAAAATACTAACACGAATTCTTTACAGACGAATGGAAAAACTAGTAGAAGCCAACCTCGGGAAAGATCAGTTTGGAATCCATAGAAACACTGGAACACGTGAGGCAATACTGACCTTACGACTTATCTTAGAAGAAAGATTAAGGAAAGGCAAACCTACGTTTCTAGCATTTGTAGACTTAGAGAAAGCTTTTGGCGATGTTGACTGGAAACTCTCTTTCAAATTATGAAGGTGGCACGGGTAAAATACAGGGAGCGAAAGGCTACTTACAATTTGTACAGAAACCAGATGATAGTTATAAGAGTTGAGGGACATGAAAGGGAAGCAATGGTTGGGAAGGGAGTAAGACAGGGTTGTAGCCTCTCCCCGATGTTGTTCAATCTGTATATTGAGCAAGCAGTAAAGGAAACAAAAGAAAAATTCGGAGTAGGTATTAAAATTCATGGAGAAGAAATAAAAACTTTGAGGTTCGCAGATGACATTGTAATTCTGTCAGAGACAGCAAAGGACTTGGAAGAGCAGTTGAATGGAATGGACAGTGTCTTGAAAGGAGGATATAAGATGAACATCAACAAAAGCAAAACATGTATAATGGAATGTAGTCTAATTAAGTCGGGTGATGCTGAGGGAATTAGATTAGGAAATGAGACACTTAAAGTAGTAAAGGAGTTTTGCTATTTGGGAAGCAAAATAACTGATGATGGTCGAAGTAGAGAGGATATAAAATGTAGACTGGCAATGGCAAGGAAAGCGTTTCTGAAGAAGAGAAATTTGTTAACACCAAGTATAGATTTAAGTGTCAGGAAGTCATTTCTGAAAGTATTTGTATGGAGTGTAGCCATGTATGGAAGTGAAACATGGACGATAAATAGTTTGGACAAGAAGAGAATAGAAGCTTTTGAAATGTGGTGCTACAGAAGAATGCTGAAGATTAGATGGGTAGATCACATAACTAATGAGGAAGTATTGAATAGGATTGGGGAGAAGAGAAGTTTGTGGCACAACTTGACCAGAAGAAGGGATCGGTTGGTAGGACATGTTCTGAGGCATCAAGGGATCACCAATTTAGTATTGGAGGGCAGCGTGGAGGGTAAAAATCGTAGAGGGAGACCAAGAGATGAATACACTAAGCAGATTCAGAAGGATGTAGGCTGCAGCGGGTATTGGGAGATGAAAAAGCTTGCACAGGATAGAGTAGCATGGAGAGCTGCATCAAACCAGTCTCAGGACTGAAGACCACAACAACAACATTTTATGTTGTGAACTGTCTGCATTAAGTAAAGAACTAAACGAAGCACTGTCATGTTCCCTTCTTGGTGGCATACTTGTCTTGTGATCAAAGGCATTGGTAGTTGCTGGATCAAATCTCGTTGAACTATGGTTGTCCATCAGTTCAGCTTTTTCTTTTTTCTCTGGAAATAGCCAGAATTGAATTAAGTAACAGAATGCTAAGGAAACCCTTGCATAGAGCGAACTGAACATCAGCCTATTTTATTTTTGTTTTTAATTGTCAGCATTCCTTGTAATGCAATAAATACCATTCATTATTAATTGTTATTGTTACTGTTACAACTGTTTTTCGTTCACTCGAAATATCTTTCCTATCCCTACTTGCTACTGATACACATGACCAGTGAATCTGAAAGACTGGAATGTTGGATGTTTTGCCAGGCAGAATACGTGATGTTAGAAAGTCTTGCAGCTCCCCTTTGAGCACCCATATATGATGAATGTGACAAACATTTCGCTAATTAGCTGTCCTTAACACAGCTGGAAAATGGCAGCATCGCTGCTAATATTTGGCAACCTGATGACAGGGCACTTACTCCCCAATGTGGTGCTGAACCTTTCTGGTAACTTCACTTGGAATGCTCTTTTCATTTAGATGATGTCTACTATGTAATCTTCATGTATGACAGAAATTTTAATTTTTTTACTCTAGGAATGCCATACTTCACATTAGTAACAAGTGTTTTTATCCTAAGCGTTGTGTTATGAAGATCGGCGGCAAATATTGAGATGAGACAGCCCTGATTGCAGCAGTGTCTTGTTATCTCAATTTTTCCACACCTCTCTCATGATGGGAGGGCGATGTGAGTTCTTAGTTCTAATTGCGTCACAGAGCAGTGCACTCTAGGTTATTATTTTTCCTTTTATTTAATGCACTTACAAATTGGTAGAAGTAATTCTTCAACAAACTCTGAACAAAAGCTTCACACAGTAAGTCTTCTCATAAGTTCGACATAGTAAACTGTCTCAATGGTCATAGACATTTGTTTTGTGAATACTAATCTTCTTCACAATAGCAATGTCTCTGAAGAACTTCCACTCGACCGTCTAGCATATGAATTTGCGTTTTTTTGTCACGTAGCACCAAAATGTGAGGAGAATAGTTATGAGGTGAATATATGCAGTTCCTCTGTACTGAATCTGTAAAAGAGCATTTATGCACCCATGAACATGTTTGCTGACAGCGATGCTGGCAACTCCATTCCACTTTGTGTAGCTTCAAAAATGGACAATTTTCTTGGTTTAAATCTCATTGAATAGCTTAAATTTTTCTATAAATCAATATATGGACCTCAGAATGTGTAGTGTACCAGCTTTGCGATGGATCATGCACTGCAAGATATTCACACAGATTATTGCATACATTTACAATAAGAAATCAAACCACGACAATAAAACTCCACAGTTACTGACTGTGGCTTCACGAAAACATATGACTTTCCGACAAAAAGTTGCATTAAGAATCGCCTGTAATAGGTAAAGAAACGAGGTCTAAAGCATTAAGAACAACATTAACCAATGTAGTAACGTAAAACATTGGGTCATACGCTATAAAATTAACTTTGAGGTGTACTCATGTCTTGCATAATAGTCTAATACACTACTACTAACAAAAAAAAACACGTTGTCTGCTTCCCTTGCTATCGAGCTTCAAATGCTAAGAAATTTTTTTGTGAAGCGTCACTCGGCAAAATAATGCATTTTATACTCTCCAAAGCAATGAGCGGTTGCTGACAGTATCGACAAAGTGCAAGGGAGTGGAGCGCCGCCTTGGCAGCAGCTGGCGTGCGCCAACAAATGGGCTGCAGAAAACCTTGGTGCATGCAGCTTTCAGAGGTAAACAGTCTCCCAAGAAATCTTTAACAAAAGTGTTATGGGATGTAACTGTTATTACCATGTGTCACAAAGTAGAATACACTGTAGCTGTGCTACTATTACACTAAATACTTCAACATACACATGAAAAGCGCTATAAAAATTAAGGCAACAATTGGTTTTGATCGCGAGACGTTGCGTTTAGGTTATGCGCTATTTACTACTTTACCGAAGGCGTAGACGCAGAAAAGCAACTCGAACTGAAGAATTCCTCAAGGAACTGCCGAAGCTTAAGGCGGGTCCTCACTGAGCGCGCTGCGCCGCGCCGCGCTGCGCTAAACGGCCTTGGGCGGCTCCGCGCGCTCAGTGTGGACGGCGAACCACGCTGCGCCGCGTCGTGCCGCGCAGTTTTCCGGCTGTTGTCAGTACATCAAAGGAAGTGGCGCGTTTGCTCGCGCTCAGTTTAGACGGGGCTTCGGCTCGCCCCATCTTCAGATCATGCGCGCGCTCCAACTGGAACGGCGCACTCCCCTCTGTTACAGCTGTGTGCGGGATGCAACAGCGCGGCGCAGCACGGCGCGGCGCTGCGCGCTCAGTGTGGACCAGCCTTTACAGTGTTGCAAGATTGTGGAGATGTGGGACTTAGCCCATTATCTGTGTAGACAGTTAATTTGTCCCATGCCGCGATCGGTGCGAACTTAGACTGTATGGCGGCCTGCTGTCAGTCAAGTTTTGTGTCAAAGAGTATACATGTCCAGATAATTCTTCAACTCAATCAGAGCAGTTCAGCTCAACAAATTAAGATGATGTGTAATGCCTGGTGGCTGAACACATTGAACAAAGTTGTTTCATGTTGGTATGTATTGTATTATGGAAGTTTAACTGTTAATTATACCTTTTTATATTTCACCTCTTATATGCAATTTTCTGTTTTTAGATATGAATATGGCTCATCAGTGAGCTGAAACAAGTTGTAAATAAAGATATTGTTGTGATCATCACCACCTAGGGTTTTTAATCCATACTTTTTAACATACCAGATCGTTTGTTTCCCTATGTGACACTGTCAAATTACAACTTCTGCATCTCTTGATGACTCTCTACCTGAGATAATAAAAAAACCCTCAATCCATCCACAAATTTCGCTGATGCCCCATAAGATCATACTTTTGATAATAAGCATAGATGTGGTTCTGAGTCAAATAAGTTTTGTAAAATCAAGAAATACTGCATCTACCTGACTGCCTAGATCCAAAGCTTCAGCAAGTCATATGAGAAAAGTGAGATTTGAGTTTCACATGGTCAATGCTTTTGAAATCCATGCTGCTTGCCATGGATTAGGTCATTCTGTTCGAAACACCTCATTGTCCTTGATCTCAGAATATGTTCTAAGATTCTACAACAAGTCGATGTCAAGAAAATTGTACAGTAGTTTGTGATCACTTCTATCACCCTTCTTGTAAATGTGTGACCTGTGCTTTCTTCCAACTACTGGACATGGTTTCTGGTTTTAGGGATCTACGATAGATTATAGTTAAAAGAGCGGCTGATTCAGCCACAAATTCAGTATAGAATCTGAATGAATTTCATCATACTCTGGAGCTTTGTGCTTTGTTCAGTTTTGACGATTACAGCTTCTTCTCAATGCCACTGACACTAATATCTACTTCCATCAACTTTTCCGTGATATGAGAATTAAATTAGAGAAGCTCTCCTGTGTATTCCTGTATAATGGAACATTTGAAAACGACATTATAAATTTTTGATTTTGGTTTGCTACTCTCACATTCACTTCCTGTCTCATCTATGAGATAGTGAACTCAACGAGTGAAGCCTGCTCATTATCTTTTAATCCCTTATGAACTGAAGCAATTAGTACACAAAACGAGATTTCTATTAACGCAACAGAAAAAACGTCGTGCAAATTACTAATTTCCTAAAACTTTCTGAGATTGTAGTTGCTAAAAAAAACTCGAAAATAGCCTTAATTTATCATAAACATAGATAATGTACATTGCTCTTGGGAGAAAGGTAAATGTATCACAATATTTTTGTTACAATATATGCTATAGTAACTAAAGACCAAACGTCATGATATCACATAACACATCATCTTTACATGATGCACCAAAGATGAGGCCCAATATCATACATTTCAGATGATCCAAAATGTTGTTTAGCGAAAACTGCATCATCAATTGATGTTCTTATTTGTAGACAGTGTAACCTTTCTCACTGTGCTGTTATTGTACAGCTTGAATCATTTTTCGCTCTCAGATACCTTGGTGCTCTCGTGGAAGAGCAATCAATGGAAAAAATATCCAAATTACATGGAACATTTGTAGCGTGTCACTAAAACAAAGAAAAATAATTAATTAAAGATTTAAGGTAGGTTCACAGTGGATGACCGAGCGAGGTGGCGCAGTGGTTAGCACACTGGACTCGCATTCGGGAGAACAACAGTTTGATCTCGCGTCCAGCCATCCTGATTTAGGTTTTCTGTGATTTCCCTAAATCGCTCCAGGTAAATGCCATGATGGTTCCTCTAAAAGGGCACGGCCGACTTACTCCCCCATCCTTCCCAAATCCGATGAGACCGATGACCTCGCTGTTTGGTCTTTTCCCCCAAACAACCCAACCCAACCCAACAGTTGATGAAAAGGGACAGAACGTAACGTCAAAACATTCCCGAAAGCATTTCAAATGACGGCGTTCACACAGGCCATCAAAGGAAGAGAACAGAACAGGACTGGACGGAACAGGAGGTCGTGGTTTCTAGGGAAGAATGTTTCAACGTTGACACTGGTGTCGTTAATGGTGTCGTCCTCTCTTAATGTCAAACGTTAACCCAACATCACCGTGTTCACTTATATTATAGTCGTGGATATTGTGCTTTAACATCCTTAGTCTTTATTTTTTTATTATTTTTCTCTGTTTTTGTGCAAATGTTCCATGATGACTTGCATATTTTTTCCATTCAGTGTTCTTCTGCTGATGAGCTCAGATATCTGAAAGAAAAAATGATTCGGTTTTAACAACAACTGAACAGAACTGATGGCTACACTGTGTGTGAATAAGAACATAAATTGTTTATGCAATTTTCATTAACTCTCGCAATACCAAGGATGGGGGGGGGGCTGTACTTTATTCCCAGCATTTGAAAATATTGTAATCTAGTTAGTTACTTTATATTTCAAAACTTTGAAACAAATATTATTTATTCTCTTAATGAACTCTGCTACTGGACTCAACAAATGGTTTAAACTTTTCACTTAAACTTAACCCAAAAATACTAGTAATTCTCACTTTCGCCAGTGGTTGTCATATTCAATAATTTCAGGTTCAGGACCTTATTTACACATTAGTATCTCTTTAAAAATTATGTTGTAGTAAAGGTCAACAACAATTTGGGAAATTTGCATTTTAAATTTTTAAAAATTCTGTAGGGCTGCCATAAAGTGATCACCCCGCTCCCCTGGTAGTACATGTTACTGAAAGCTTGTTGATGTTGTTAAGTAGGTGCTAAAAGATATTTTCATACTTTGGACCCTAGTAATACATCATTATCTCTTTAAAAAGGATGTTATGAATATAAGTTAATAATGGTTGACGAAATTCTCTTTATTTTTCGAGGGGACATAAATTACCCACCCCCTGGTAGTGCAGGTTATGGGAATGCATTGCTAGGGTTAAATAACTTCCTCTCAAGTAAAGCAATCAGCTCTATTGAAAGAGAGAACTACAGTTGTTTCTGACATTATTTGCTACATGGGAAAAAACAATGGATAAGTCAAAAAGACGATATGCATTCACTTAGAAATATTGTTTGATTTGTTTCTGTGTATATATTATCACCACAAATGAATCTCAATGTTTTGAAATGTTGTTTCACTTCTCAGCAGTTCATCATACTAAATTGATAAAGAACTTCCATTATGAAGTTTGCTTTGGGAATTTAAAATTAAGAAACATTGTTATTGCTAGTATTATACTATGTTCTGATTTTTATATCACAAGTGGTATCTCTTAATCAAACTTTCACCGTTCGGTTCTGGGTCAAGCGATAATGTGAACACAACATTTGACGGTGGCGTTACCTGATATTCAGTTGAAGTTTCGTTGATATCTTGTATGAATCTGCCTTACGAAGACCGAAAGGTATGAAATCGTCTATTACAATATGAGTGAGCGAGGCGAAAATGGGTTAAGTTCATATCCAAGCAGACGACCATATCCTTTCTTCCTCATTGTCGACATCTAACCTTGTTTCTTTAACAACCTTGATCTTGACGTCCGGCACCGTTCCCTCGAGGGCCTGTGTGAATGTCGCTTTTCAAATGCTTTGTAGAATGTTGTGACGTTCAATTCCGGTGTGCATTCGTAGTCGAATGATGCAAGTTCAGTCTCGCAAGACATGTGGACTATCTTCCAATACAAATTCGTGGCGAGATGTTCAAATGTCCTGTTTTTGAAGTGTGGAGGTGTGCCGTGTGGACTTAGTGGGAATATGATAGCGAACGCTATAGATCAGCTTGTATTGTGAAAATGAGAGGACACAGCTGAGGTGCAAAATTCATGCATCTACAAGCCGCGGCGACTAAATAATGCCATTACGTTGTTGCTAATATGTCAGTTCGTATTCAATATGATTTCGGCTTGCCAGTGCACAAGTGTAGCAGAATAAAACGAGCAGGTACACGAGAGTCTCATAAGCGTTTCACGCACTGGAGAAAAAATAATGTTCGATAACATGATGCCCATTGGTAGTTAGCGTGAAACATATGTACTAAAAATTATTTCACTTTTACCCAGTGTATTTCAGTTCATGTTTAATATATTCTGCGTAAACGATTTGTGTTTCATTTAAAAGTTCCCCGTTCCCCACCAAGTGCCATAGAAAAACGGTATCCCGATTTTTTGTTTTTGTTAGTGATAATGTTTTGTTTGGTGTGTCAGCCAATAAATGAGAACAGTTGATAATTGTTGTCGCGTGTTTTTTCAAAGGTTGTGTAAAACAAGCCATTTGCATCGTTGTGCAGATTAGGATGTGAAGGTTCAAGAAAAGCAATATTACCGGTAACATTCCCAAATTATTGCCGTTTGTTGCAGGTCGATAGGAAATAGAGCTAAATTGAACGTTAAAAAGTTGAGGGATCCCACCTTCCTTTAGCTACTGTTTGCCATTTCATAAATGTAGGTTGTGGTATAAAGCCCATACTGTTTATTTTCTGGAAACAACTTACACTTGTATGCACTGTCAGTGTTTAAATTTAGTGATACACGCCCTTCCCAAGAAACAAATTTATTTTTGAACTACAAATTTCCAGTACAGCCTTTGTTGTTTGAGCTTCGTAGCACCAGAACATAGTTAGATAAATTATTTCTCATGTAGGAATATTATGGAGGGTGATCACTTTTTTTGAGAGATTGTTCAGGTTGCTTACCATTCTACTGAATATGGAATTATGGCCTCTAGGCAATAAGAATATTCCCAGAAATCCATATTTCTTACTCCTCCACAGCAAAAGTGGCACAAGTTATAGTTGTGAATGTGGTTACTTTGATGTGGTACAATACTTTGTTGAATTTAATCAACACACCTGCAAGCGAAGTTTTGATTGTGTTGACGCAGGAAGCCTGAGGTTGGAAAGTGACTGTTGGGTTGAAAGGTTGCAAAGCCAATGAGTGTGAATGTGAAATAAAGTTTGTGGTAAGAGGCTGAAATGTAGCTGTGTCTGATGACTGTTTTCATCCCATGTTTAATACACATTTCTATATCTAGCTAAGTTTTTTCATTTATAAAAACTAAAATTGAACTGTAAATTCAGAAAACCTGTATTAGAGAGTAATGTCTTCGTTTTTGATATATATTATGTATGTCATACATAAATTATGAACAATGAATAGGGGAAGGGGGGCATGGTGTAAATTTTACAAGCATTTCAGAAAAGAATTTGTATTGTTCAACAAACTGGAATGTGGAGATGGAAGCAGCAGTGTGACATGTTTTTCTTTGCAAAAAGCATTTGATGCTTATCCGCTCACTTTGTCATGTGAGTTGTTACTAGAAGCCTGTTCAGATGTGCAATTTAACTGAAGATTTGAAGCAGGGTGATGGAGCAGTTAAATTACTGGCCTTGGATGTTCGTCTAGAATGACAAATTGCACATACATTTTTTTAAGCCCCCTTCCTTTATACCTTCTCTGACCATTTTGATATAGAGTTTATGTAGTTTCTGTAAATCAGTTCAAGCAAATGCTAAGATGAATCTTCAAAGGCTTGCAGCTGGATCCTTCCTTGAACACCATGAGCTAACACTCAACATCTAATAATCTTGAGGCAAGCAGTTTTTTAGTATGCAACCTTTCATTTTCACAAGGGATTTTTGTTAGCTAAATCCCAGTTTGTAGATAGGCTTGGGAAATTGCCACTGGAAAACAACATAACATTGGGTTTATCTTGAGAAAGCAACAGCAGAAATTATCACTGTAATATTACATTTAAGCTATAGCATTCTTCTATGGGGTAATTATCCAGGGACCAGGAAAATTTTTATTTGGCAGAAAAAAAGCCATCAGGATTATCTCCAGGGTTACAAAAAATACCAAAACATATAGGCCTTATTTCAAAAATTTACAGATAATGAAAATCACATCTCTCTTTATGTACAGCTGCCTTTTGTACATTAAAGTAAACGTTAGACATGACGTATATAATCATAATGCTAATCAAGCATTAAAGGTAGAAATACCTACACCTCAACTTAAAAAACACAAGGCAGTTGCAAAGGCATAGGATTAAAGCAAACACACATTACGGGCGCAGGAACATGCTGGCGCTCATATCTCTAAAAAAAAAAATAAGACCTAAAAATGGTTGAAAGACAGGGCTTCCTACACTCTTAAAGAATCTTAAAGTTCTTCAAAAGTAGACATAATTTACTAAATAACTTGTAATACTGTTTGTTGCTACCTTCTTTATTTTCTTTTCTCTCTCCTGTGGGATCGTGTATCAGATCTATAACAAACATGCAATTAATTAAATAATGTTCAGCTCTCATTTTACATTTAACCACCTTGGGAATTTTTGTGTATGTCCTCTATTCTTTTATTATGTGAAACTTAGTAAGTAACTTATGTGTTTAGTTCCGCATTTAACTATTAAACATGTGGAGAAATCTCTTGTGTATCACACATGTTGTATCATGTATGTTCTTTTATTGTGTACTTTCATTGTATGTTGTACCAGCACCATGGTGTGTCTTTAACATGTCAATCATACTTTATAATACCTCTTGTACATTACTCATGACAGTATTGTTTGTGTGCCAATGCTTAAAGATGAATGTATAAGTAAACAAACAAACATGTAGTGCACAAAATACACAAACAACATATATCCAGACACATGTAAAAAATAAAAAAATCATCTGTACCAAACCAATAAAACATGACGTCGCACTTCAAAGAGTATACCATTGACATGCATTGGGCACTGATTTCAAGTTTTTCTGTTTGTAAAAATGCCTCCTAACTTAGCCTAAAGTAATTTACTACATTTCACGGTGCAAAGAGGGGGGAGGGGGGGACAACAAATGAGTCTGGATCTATACGATTACCTTGACAAATTATTGCCTTTAATATCTGCATGTACATATTGCAAATGTCTGCAGATAGTGATATGTAGTAAGGTGTAGTCTCTTTCAAGAAAAGTTTATGTACTAGGGTGGTTTGTTAAGCCTGGTAAATTTCACTGAAACAACAGAATGTTTTTGTTGTGCTTTCATGGTTGGTAAGCTTGATTATTGCAAGGATCATGTCAAGTGTTTCAGCAGTGTATGGTTCATTGTTGAATGCTGTCCAAATTGGTCAATGAGTTGACTGCAATTGAAGATAAAGAAAACAGTTTTGTGCTGTTACTAAACATTTTTATTTTAAGAGTTGGACTGCTGCACAAATCTAAACAGAATTGGATGAAGTTCATGCAAACAATGCACCATCATTGAAGACTGTTTACTTTGGGATTAATTACTTTAATCTTGGTCAAACAAGCACCAAAGGTGAAGCTGCTCTGCCCATCCAACTGAAGTCATCACAAAGGAAACCAGTGACAAAATCAATGATACAGTAGTGCAAGGTCACCAAATAAAACTTCATGAGAAGAAATTTTCATCAAATGAAGAAGTGATAGTTGCAGTTGATGGGTGTTTTGCAGAGTTTGACAGAACCTACTTTTCCAATGGGGTGGAAAAGCTGCAGGATCACTGGACAAGAGTATATCCATCAAAGGAGACTGTAGAGAAGTAAGGTGAATTGTTTACAAAACAAACATTTTTTTACCAGACTTATCGAACCACCCTTGTATTCTACAAAGGATGCGGCAAATTAGTTGGTGCAGGTACTGGCAAATTATTGTAGGTCTAAGTGTATTACAATTGATGTATCACACATAAAAGGGGGAAATCTTGTTTCTCTTTTAAACAACGGTGTGAATCTCATGCTTTGCATGGAAACTGTTTGACAAGAGTTCATTATAAGCTTCATCTTTGAACAAATAGTGGTTTAATATTTTTGTGTGGCTCATGGTTGAATATTGAATCATTTGTTTAGGACGCTTATTTGCTGAAGCTTGAAAAGAGGTATGAAACATTTAATTGGCTGTGTATTTTTCTGGTTTTAGATGCTCAACTCTCTCCAGTGGGAATCTCTATAAAAAACACGTTGTGTACTCCTACCAGGTGTTCTCAATATAAGTAGAGCACATCTCGATTTTGTGTTACTCCCCCCCCTCCCAAAAAAAAGAAGGAAAAAAAAACACACACACACACACACACAAATTAAGTCTCCAGAGATGGAGCACAAGCCTAGGTTGGGGAAGTAAATTGGTTGTATCCTTTACAAAGGAACCATACTGACATTTGCATTAAGCACTAAAGCCATGCATAAACTGAAATGTGGTTGGTTGGATGGGGATGAAAACTATCATCATCCCGAATGAGAATGATATCTCTTACCACTGCAACATGTCACATAATAAAGTATAAGATCTTAACATGTATGAGGGATTGGTGGCTCATCCATTTATTAGTGCTGGGCACTAGAGCTACACAGTTGGTGGCTCACAGGAAGTGCAAGCAGGTCAGTTGCTATAAGAACACTATGTGGCTAGTGTTTGGGAAAATCTTCTGCAGCTGTCACAGGTAGAAGACATACAGTGTATTTCTGGTATTTCATGCTGGAGACCAACTTCTTTTGATGTTTTTCTTGCCAGACTTGAGACCAGTCATTGGAAGAGCCCACCTATTTTGACTGACAAAAATATTTCCCAACTGCAGCTATGTTTGTCAATTTGTTTACTAAACTAGAAAATGTCATTGGCTGCAAATGTCGTGTATTGGGACAAGATCAAGTATTTCTTCTATGATGTTGAACTGTGTGTCAGCAGCTACTACTCACAGTAATTTCAGCAACATCAGTTACTTTAGTGCTTTTGCCAAATAAAAATGGAAATAAAAAAAACAAATCTTCATTCCTGTCCCTTAGTTCTTCTTCCATAGAATTTGCTGTTTCAGCAGTACATCTACAGCAAACTGTTCTTTCTGGAAGAGGAACCGTTTCGAAGAGAGAAATTTCTGCTGGAATAGAATTCTTGTGACATTCACAAAACGTTCTCTTACAAATTCTCTACCGTTGAAAGGACACACCGCTTATGCTATTCCAAGAGTTATTTGACAGGTTAGCTTCATCACAACTTCATTGTGTACCACAAGATTTTTCTTACTCTAAATATCTTGTGACTAATAGTAATTAAAAAATTGATATACCTATTTACAGGAACACTTACTTCTTTCTTTGTTATGTCTTAGCTCAAAATTTCACTTTACTGTCTTCAGTATTCATATTGATGACTAATTTCATATGAAGCAGTTGGAAATGTCACTTCTCATAATACTTGTTCAAGGATTTATTAGATTCTTGATAGTCTTAACTATTACTGACCTATTTTCTTCCCACTAACTTTTTTGTTATTACCAAAAATGAAAACTTAACGGAAACAATACTAATGATGCAAGGTCAACACACTGTGCTGTTGTATTCATGTTAGTTTGGAAGAATTGATGCTTGAAGTCTTACAGTGGGTGGAGAGGGGTTAACACTAGCTGACTGTGGGAATGTGTTGAAGCTGTGCTGTCCCTGTGTCTGTAGTACTGTTGCATTTGTCCATCCCTGATTTATTATGTAACTGATTACCCAGTCACAGTTACCTGAACTGTCTGGGTAAATACTTTTCACAAAACATTTTTACGCCATGACTGAAATAAAAGTTTGTTTCTACATGCTCAGTTTACTGTGTAAGTGTGATAAATTGGCATTTGTGTCACATTTTATACCAAAATTGTTTAAATTTTGAGTATTTTGACTACATTCATATCTTAATATGTCAGGGTGCCAATAACAACACTGTTGAATAGCCTAAATAAACCAACCAAATTATGTTTAACACTATTTTACTACCATATGAGGTTATGAGACTTTTAATATGATATTTTTCTTTGCAGGTCATGTGCTGAAAGATTGATCTCCCACTGGTTTCAAAATGCCTTTCAGAAATCGTGAAATTTTTCAGCTTGGATTGTTATTTCTGTGTGTTCCTGTTCAGTACCTGTTTTCCTCATATTTAAGCAGTACAACAGGTAGAACACAAGCATTATTTGATATTATCAATGACTTTAAAGAAGTAACTGATGTACTGTTCAGTGCAGGAGCTTGGAAACAACGATGGGATGGTCTTGTTTCATCTCTTGTCCAAGGTATATCTCGTGATTTACATGTATGTGAATGTAATTCTTTGCCCTGTGAAAATAACTGATATTACACATTTAGAAAAATAAAAATGCCACATAATAGTAAATAGGGAAGTGACAAGAGCAGCACACTACAATAATTTTGTTTTCTTGTTTGTTTAAAAAAAAAAAAAAAAAAAATATTTTTTATTCCAGTTTATTTTCCGGAACTGAGCAGTTATACAAGAAGCTATGTCTACAATGAACACAATACATCCCCTGCAGTTGAAGTTATGCGGTATGATAGAAATGCGGGTTACTTTGGGATGGGCACGGAAATAAGATATGAGCGCCCTTCACATTTAAGATACAGGATTGGACAAGTTGTTCGTCATCAAAAGAGAGGTTATAGGGCTGTGATTGTAGGATGGGATCTTATTGCAAAGGTAAGAGAGAGAGAGGTTGTAGATGTAGGTTGTGATTTGGCAATACTTTGACAGTTTGTTGACTAGTTTAGTTTATAAATATGCCTTGTGTGCAAGGTAACATGTCAGATGTTAACTCTTTGATTACACAGTACTTTGAAATAAATTTTGCTGGGAGTTCATTTCACATACATTAGTATTCATATAGCATAATCGTAGTAACTAGTGTGCCAAGATATTTTATGTAGTTTGGTTTGCTCTCAGAAACTAGGATGGGGAAAAAGCCAATACGGAAATGCCAGATTCCACAGTCTCATTTGAAATGTGACTTAATCAAGATGGCAAACACATCTATTTGCAGCATCAACAGTATGGCAACCATAACATGTCTAGAGAAACCTATGAATGGCTATAATGTGCATTACACCTGCTTCAGTTTTTCACTTAACAGTAACAGAATGACACAGTTGTTAGGTTTAATGAGATAATTACATAATAGTAAATCCAAAACGCCATCACATCACCGTAACATATGTTACATATGCAGCATTTGAGTCATGTAATGCTATCATAAACAAGATAATTAATTGCAGAATATAAGTTCAAATGTGGTAGTTTTTCATCAGTGCAGAAGATGATAGTTATGCACTGGTCAAGCTCGAGTAAATATGTCACTAGACTTTATTTCTCACATGTCTCTAGTATTTTCTCATTAATCCCATGTGTGGTACAGTTTATCTCAATAAATTTAACAGCTGTCTCATTCTAGTACTGTTAGGTGAAAACTGGAGCAAATTTAATGCCCATTATAGCCATACAGCCCTTGAAAGTGGAGTTGTAGCTCTGAATCACATTGGACACCAATTAAAAAATATCATTTTGTGATTGATGATGAAATATTATTAACTAATAATCTCTTACCTAGAAGTTAGTCACTGACCTACAACTTAATATCTATTAATAATGTAGCAGAACTCTTATCAAAACCGAATGAGACCAAAATAAGTACAACACACTCCATGATATCTTCACCTTCGACAGACCATGTAACTGGAGAAATATCATTGTAGACGTCATATTGTTGCCTGTAGCAGCAACCGATGAACCACTAGTAATTTTCTTGTAAGATCCGTACATAGTACCAAAAAAAAGCATCTTTCAAACTATTAACGACACAGTGTACTAACAATTTCAAAACCAAAAACAAATCAGTAACCAATAATTAACAACATGAAACAAACCTAATATCAAGGCAACCGAAACAAACTTCCAAAACATCAAGTAACACACAACACTTAAGTCCAGTGCCACACAAACATCACTCACAAATAATTCAGCAACATAAGCATCCCACACTAAAATGTGCAACCACTTACTCCAACATGCCATGTGTAAACACAATCTATTTCAAACATGCTGTGCTCAATGATGTCACACAACAGAACACTGTTACATCACAGATCAAAGCAGACATATGGAGACAGACATTTCCATTGACACAGATAAACTCTAATATTTACCAATCATCATTCTCAATTACACCAAACCAACAGGTAAGTTAGATGACCAGTTTTAAGATGTGTTTGAAATGTTTTTTAGTAAGTGAAGAAAATGATTATTTTGTCCATAATACAAAACAATTAAAATTTTATTCAGAGAGCAATTTTGAAACTCGGTTTGCTTATTATTAATTTTAATATCCAAAACTGATAGCAGTTGAGTAGTGGGGTGGGGAGTGACATGGGTAAATGAGCTACTTCCATTTCTTGTGTGATAGTACTGTGAATTATCTACAGTATGTTGATGTGAACAGGAGTACGAGAATTCAGAAAAAGACTTAAAATACTCTGCACCACACTCATACCTACAAATGTTGCATTTTGTTACAATATTAAGATTGTCACTATACATTTACATGTATATTCCACAAACTATATTATTGTCTAAGGAGGAGACTACTGGAAGCAAGTGTCATTCGTCATTCTTCTTGCTCTGTTTACAAGTGATACACTAAAAAACCATTTCCTGCTCTCCTCCATGTATATGTGATCATTCTGTTCCTTTGATGTATGTGAGTAGTACCTTATTCATTTGCAAAGGTTGTTTTAGGTTGAGAAGCAGCCCTTAATCGATCAAGTCAGTGTTTTCTGAGTCTGCCGAACATACTGATCATAATTTGAATGGTTGGTTGGTAAATAAATGTGTAGATTTTATTTGAATTGTTCTAGCACAAAGTTAGTTAATGTTTCAGTAATTATTGTGAATAATTTAATATGCACTTTCCTCGTAGTGCATTGTGCGCTGAAAATGGTCTTGGATTGTTGCACTACAGTCCTTGTACTAATACGATTTCTCCTATCTTTTACTGAATTGTATCGTAATACCCACATCTTTGCAGACTTATTCTTCTTTTCTCTGAGTGTAATCCTTTCAGTGAAAGTACCTGTTGTTAGATCTACATCTACATCTACATGACTACTCTGCAATTCACATTTAAGTGCTTGGCAGAGGGTTCATCAAACCACAATCTTACTATATCTCTACCATTCCACTCCCGAACAGCGCGCGGGAAAAACGAACACCTAAACCTTTCTGTTTGAGCTCTGATTTCTCTTATTTTATTTTGATGATCACTCCTAGCTATGTAGGTTGGGCTCAACAAAATATTTTCGCATCCGGAAGAGAAAGTTGGTGACTGAAATTTCGTAAATTGATCTCGCCGCAACGAAAAACGCCTTTGCTGTAGTGACTTCCATCCCAATTCACGTATCGTATCTGCCACACTCTCTCCCCTATTACGTGATAATACAAAACGAGCTGCCCTTTTTTGCACCCTTTCGATGTCCTCCATCAATCCCACCTGGTAAGGATTCCACACTGCGCAGCAATATTCTAACAGAGTACGAACGAGTGTAGTGTAAGCTGTCTCTTTAGTGGACTTGTTGCATCTTCTAAGTGTCCTGCCAATGAAACGCAACCTTTGGCTCGCCTTCTCCACAATATTATCTATATGGTCTTTCCAACTGAAGTTGTTCGTAATTTTAACACCCAGGCACTTGGTTGAATTGACAGCCTTGAGAATTGTACTATTTATCGAGTAATCGAATTCCAACGGATTTCTTTTGGAACTCATGTGGATCACCTCACACTTTTCGTTATTTAGCGTCAACTGCCACCTGCCACACCATACAGTAATCTTTTCTAAATCGCTTTGCAACTGATACTGGTCTTCGGATGACCTTACTAGATTGTAAATTACAGCATCATCTGCGAACAACCTAAGAGAACGGCTCAGATTGTCACCCAGGTCATTTATATAGATCAGGAACAGCAGAGGTCCCAGGACGCTTCCCTGGGGAACACCTGATATCACTTCAGTCTTACTCGATGATTTGCCGTCTATTACTACGAACTGCGACCTTCCTGACAGGGAATCATGAATCCAGTCACAAAACTGAGACGATACCCCATAGGCCCGCAGCTTGATTAGAAGTCGCTTGTGAGGAACGGTGTCAAAAGCTTTCCGGAAATCTAGAAATACAGAATCAACTTGAGAACCCCTGTCGATAGCGGCCATTACTTCGTGCGAATAAAGAGCTGCGTTGCACAAGAACGATGTTTTTTGAAACCATGCTGATTACGTGTCAATAGATCGTTCCCTTCGAGGTGATTCATAATGTTTGAATACAGTACATGCTCCAAAACCTTACTGCATACTGACGTCAATGATATAGGTCTGTAGTTCGATGGATTACTCCTACTACCCTTCTTAAACACCGGTGCGACCTGCGCAATTTTCCAATCTGTAGGTACAGATCTATCGGTGAGCGAGCAGTTGTATATGATTGCTAAGTAGGGAGCTATTGTATCAGCGTAATCTGAAAGGAACCTAAGTGGTATACAATCTGGACCTGAGGACTTGCCCGTATCAAGCGATTTGAGTTGCTTCGCAACCCCTAAGGTATCTACTTCTAAGAAACTCATGCTAGCAGTTGTTTGTGTTTCAAATTCTGGAATATTCCATTCGTCTTCCCTGGTGAAGGAATTTCGGAAAACTGCGTTCAATAACTCCGCTTTAGCGGCACAGTCGTTGGTAACAGTACCATCGGCACTGCACAGCGAAGGTATTGACTGTTGGTTGGTTGGGTTTAAGGGCGCTCAACTGCTGAGGTCATTAGCGGGAATTGACTGTGTCTTGCCACTTGTGTACTTTACATACGACCAGAATTTCTTCGGATTTTCTACCAAATTTCGAGACAATGTTTCGTTGTGGAACCTATTAAAGGCATCTCGCATTGAAGTCCGAGCCAAATTTCGCGCGTCTGTAAATTTTAGCCAATCTTCGGGATTTCGCGTTCTTCTGAACTTCACATGCTTTTTCCGTTGCCTCTGCAACAGCGTTCGGACCTGTTTTGTGTACCACGGGGGATCAGTTCCATCTCTTACCAATTTATGAGGTATGAATCTCTCAATTGCTGTTGCTACTTTATCTTTGAATTTGAGCCACATCTCGTCTACATTTGCATAGTCAGTTCGGAAGGAGTGGAGATTGTCTCTTAGGAAGGCATCTAGTGACACTTTATCCGCTTTTTTGAATAAAATTATTTTGTGTTTGTTTCTGGTTGATTTGGAAGAAACGGTATTGATCCTAGCTACAACAACCATGTAATCACTAATCCCTGTATCAGTCATGATGCTCTCTATTAGCTCAGGATTGTTTGTGGCTAAGAGGTCAAGTGTGTTTTCACAACCATTTACAATTCGCGTGGGTTCGTGGACTAACTGCTCGAAACAATTTTCGGAGAAAGCATTTAGGACAATCTCGGAAGATGTTTTCTGCCTACCACCGGTTTTGAACAAGTATTTTTGCCAACATATCGAGGGAAGGTTGAAGTCCTCACCAACCATAACCCTAGGAGTGGGGTATTTATTTGTTACGAGACTCTCTGAACTGTTCAGCAACTATATCATCGGAGTCTGGGGGTCGGTAGAAGGAGCCAATTATTAACTTAGTTCGACTGTTAAGTATAACCTCCACCCTACCAATTCGCACGGAGTATCTACTTGGACTTCACTACAAGATAAACCACTACTTACAGACACAAGCACTCCTCCACCAATTCTGCCTAATCTGTGTTTCCTGAACACCATCTGAGACTTCGTAAAAAATTCTGCAGAACTTATTTCAGGCTTTAGCCAGCTTTCTGTACCTATAACGATTTCAGCTTCTGTGCTTTCTATTAGCGCTTGAAGCTCAGGGACTTTGCCAGCACAACTACAACAATTTACAACTACAATTCCGACTGTTCCTTGATCCAAGCACGTCCTGTATTTGCTATGCACACTTTGAGATTGCAGCCCGCCCCGTACTGTCCCGAGGCCTTCTAACCTAAAAAACCGCCCAGTCCACTCCACACAGCCTCCGCTACCCGTGCAGCCGCCAGCTGAGTGTAGTGAACTCCTGACCTATTCAGCGGAACCCGAAACCCCACCACCCTATGGCGCAAGTCAAGGAATCTGCAGCCAACACGGTCGCAAAACCATCTGAGCCTCTGATTCAGACCCTCCACCCGGCTCTGCACCAAAGGTCCACAGTCGGTTCTGTCAACAAACAAGAATTCAAGTATAGGTGATTCTGGAAGCTATTCTCATCAAGGTGAAGCTTAAGTCTTCTTGTACATTTTCAAACACCTGTGTTACCAGAAGCAACTGGAAATGTGGACAATATTATTTTTTATATTGTTACTTTCTGGGAAAACAGTAAACGCTATATACATTATATGTTTGTTTGCATGGCCGTCTTAGCAGCTGCTGCTACAATGAATTATTATTGTTTTTTTTTCCATTGTAAGCTTTCTGTAAGTAGAATATTTTTCACCAGACACTTTTTGCTATTTATTTATAAAGCACTTTCTGTGGCCCCATTGTGGAAACATGGATACATAATTTGTCTCTACAGTTTGTTTGTGTGTGTGTGTGTGTGTGTGTGTGTGTGTGTGTGTGTGTGTGTGTTTTCTTTTTTTATGATTTTCATGCCTGTATCCATCACATGTATTACATTTTTATTGGTATATTCTCTGCATGTATTTGTGGTTGAATGTCATTATATAGCATCTTTTCCTTTCTCACTCTGTGTTTGTGTGACTCTGAGTAATTTGGCGTCTGGTGTATTGTTATATCTGTTGTGAGTTTTGTTATGTCTTGAATACATATGTGTTTTCCTTAACGATTATGGCAGTTTCCAAGAAATTTTAACTGGCTGTTTTGTCCATTTTGTGTTGTAAAATTAATCTTACTACTAACAGAATTTAAGTCTGCTTGTAATTGGTCACTTTTACTGCTTGGGCCATTTATCAGGCACAGGATGTTATACCTTTTCGGCAGTACTTTGCTAAATTTGACTTGTTCTACATGTCTTGAATTTATAAATACCAAAATGTGTGGGCTCATTATGTATCCATATTTCCAAAATGAACACAGCAGATGTTTTATAAATAAAAATCAAAACGTATCTGGTGAAAAACACTCTTTACTTGCAGTAAGCTTAAGATAGAAAAATCAGTATTAACTGATTATATCAGCTATTTCATGAGATGAGATGGCCATTCGAACAAATATGTTGTGGATGCCATCCGAGGCATTTTCAAGTGATCTCTACATGAAGTTTAGAAGGATAAATCTCAACCTACATAAAACTGCCTAGCATATAAAGTTTAACAGCATTTGCAAATCAAATAATATTATACCTAAATACATTAATGTACTGGTTAAAAACAGCTATACCAGTACACAAATACATAACAAATAGCTCGAAAAGTTTGGCTGAACAACTAAGCTTAAATCTCTTTATGCCAAAAACCAGTACCTTAAAAAACCACTACCTGAATGGGAATCTGCACAATGCAAATCTTAATCTTACAAAAGTTTGAGTAATACTGCTTTTAACTCCAACTTGTTAGTACGGTTGAAAGTCAGACATATACAGTGATAGAAAAATTAAAAATAATAAAAAACACAAAAGAAATACAGCATTTTTGAAAGCTGAAAAAAAACACCTAACACAGCGACAAATAATATCCAATATAATTATATACATCACTTCTATCCGAGACTGGTAAATCTTATTGACACTGTGTCATATTCTAAAGAAACAAAACAGCTCAAAAAAAGGTCACAAGCACAATATCAGTACACAGATAGATGATAACTGCATTGAAAAACTTGTAGCTGAGTTGGAAAACATTCACATACAGCAAAATATAAATAAAATGAGTGAGTAACTTTGGTCTAACAGAAGCTAGTAAGCAATAAAATCAAAAGCATAATGCAGATGAAAATAAACACTGGAAACCAAATTAATACACTCCATAACATTGACAAAACACAAAAAGGAACTACAGAAACATACCACAATCATTACCAAAGCAGTTAAAGGAAACACAGTGTACACAAGAGTTCATCACAAAATATAAAATTACGAAATTAAAATTAGATCCAACTATGGATTCCAGAAAAAGTTGCGAAACACACTGAAAGGCATTGAAGACACAGAAGAAGAAAACGAAAAAAGAAAACTGTTGTAAACAAATACCAGTGCACAGCCCCAGTCAGACCTAGTACAGACTATAGAAGTGCTCCCACATACCCACTTGTGAGATACGTTTTGAAAGTGTTTTCTCAGAATTGCAAATTACAAGAGGATAGAACTACAAGAAGCGCTACACAATTGATTCAGTACATGAGACATACAGACGGAACCGCCCTCCATTCATTTGATGTAGAGAACATGTATTCTATTATACCAGTAATACACAATAAATTTTATAGAAGAAAATCTTAAGATACACAGTAAACATCCACGTGAATACATTGAAGAAATAGTCAAGCTGCTAAGAGACAGAAAAAAAATTATTTCCATCTCAATAATGAACTCTATTTGCAAATTAAAGGATTAACCAATGGAATCGGCAGTGTCTGAACCATACCAAACATAGTATGAACCTGTAGAACTGCTGATATTGAACAAAATAGTCCCAAAAAGGTATTACATCCTGTGCTGGATTATATATGTGCATGATATCCTGTTCCTGATAGATGAACCAAGCAGTAAAATTGACCAACTACATGCAGACTTGAATTCTGTTCATGGTAAGGTAGATTTTGCAGCAGGAAAAGAGCAAAATAGACAGTTAAATTTCTTGGACCTAACCATGAAGTTTAAAAACAATATTTGATATGTACTGATAAAACACAACAGATACAGTAATACATCAAATCGCCCAAAATTACACAAATAAACAGCACTTAGAAACATGTTTCACAAACTAAACACTGTATCATTAGACACGAACAACTACCAAGTAGCAGTGAATACCACAGTAAAAATAGGCACGAACAGTGTATAGAAAGAAAACCTAGTAACAAAGCTGCACTGTAAAATAAAGAAACAGAAAATAGCAAACCCTTGCTCTCACCAACACAAGTATAAACTCGCACATGAACATAAGACACCCAAGACCAGGAAAAACACAGTGAGAGAAAATAAAATAAAAGATGGTATACAGTGATATACAGTCATAAATACACACAAAAGATCTACTGTTTTCAGAAAACGTGGCATGAAAACAGCTCACCAAACCAGTAATTCATTTCAAAATTATTTTCAGAAAGCAGTGGAAAATACAGATCCATATCAGAAATATATCAACTAAAATGTAATACATGTAATGGAAGGTACATAGGTGAAACTAATAGAACATATGACACTAGATACAAAGAGCATGGATGTACAGGAGAAATCATTCAGCTTTTGCCAAACACACCGTCAACATAAAATTACTACCAAGGACACATGGAAAAGATAAGAATAAACAATGAAAAACATCTTCTCACCCTGCAAGAAAACTGCCACATCCAGAAAATCAGAATAGATAAGAAACAGCTTGTAAATCATCAGACAATCTCTCAAATCACACACTTTATAAACTATTAACCCACATATAGTGTGTTTAAAATAAGTTGTGGTGTTTGACATTTTTCTCACTGGAGGAGACATGACACAGTTGTGCAGGTAACACAAATGGTGAGCTGGCTTTTCCTACCATGCCATCAACAGTTCAGTTGGTAAAGGGCCCCTGTTGCCACACCATAGATAAATAGTACCACTTGATGTCCTGCATTAGATGCATCTATGTTTGTCAGTTCTCATTGTAAAGCGGTCTTCTTTTCGTGTTAAAGTGTCCTGCAGTTGTCAGGTCCTGTGAATGATTGTTTTGTATTGACATTGCATTAATAACAACAGAGCAGCATCTCTGAAAATGAAATTCACAATAGAAGAGGTTGTCTAAAAATAAGTTACTGGCTGCAAAGATATTGAGCATTGGAAGCAGAATTCTGATCCATGTGCATACTTATTACCAATGCAAGAAATACTATGCTTCAAAGAAACTTCATTTCAGCCTGAAAGAAGCAGAGCTGTTCAATGTGGGTAGGTTGTCACTTTGAAATTGTCTTCACGAGCTTGGTTTCTGGTACGAAAAGTTTTTGCCTCAGACATCTATCATTGACAGAAGTGACACAGTGTCCTGGAGATGCAGATATCTCCATTCCTGGATGAGCATGACATTTGAAGACATAGTGTGGCTGGATGAGATGTGCATTAATGCTTGTCACACATTAACAAAGCGGTAGACAGGTTGCATAACACAAGGAATAGTGAAAGCACAAGCAGGCAAGGGTGGCAGGACAGTCGTCCTTCACCCTGGACCTGCTCACGGCTTCGTTCTGAACTGTTTATTGCTGTTCCATTCGAGGAAGCAAGGCATCTATCGTGAGGAAATGAATGCCACAGTTTTCATGAGGTGGTTTTCTCATGATTTTTTGCAAAATATTTCTCCAAATGTGGCAGTAGTGATGCACAACGCGCCATACCACTTTGTTGTGATGGATAACACTACAATAATGCAGTGGGGGAAAGATTATATTTTGCTCTGGGTACAAAGAAATGATCCATTGGATAAAGTTGAGCCTGGCATGGAGGAGGAGTAGTTAGTAACACTGTGCAAGCCAAAAACTCCATGCTGCAGTGTCGACGAACAGGCTTATACTAACAGGCGTAGTGTAATCAGGCTTCCTCTGTATCATGATCATTTGTATCTGATTGAACGTAAATGGGTCAAGGTGAAAGGTAATGTGGCAAGAAGCAACAAGAAGTTTACATTCATTGATGTTGAAATGCTGACAAAAGAAGCAATTGAAAATATTATCCAATAAGGCAGTTCTTGAATTGTCAGCAAGAAGGTAGTTGAGGAGACATGTATTTGTGAAGGGGTGCTGGAAGAATCGATGTCAATAGTCACAATTTTTCACGAGTACTATAGTATAATATCAAATATAGATGTATGACCACATCTCTACATATGTCAACCGTTTATTACCTCCACCAACCACAGTGTTCATTGCTACCTAAACAAGACCTTACAGTTAAACTATGACATCACACACTCCAGACGAGTATGTTAGCATCAACTCTACCTTTTGCAAAATTGATGCACTAAGACCGTTTTGGAAACCGAAAAAAATACCAGGCACTAAACCATGTTATTGTGATTGAGCTGATGATAAATGAAATTACTGCAAATTAATTTTTTAATCTCCTGTAAACTAAGAGTAAGCATCTTTCTTTCTTTTTTAAGTTGCAGAATAATGTATATGATATCTTAAACTGGAGGTGACAGAAAAAAGTGCTAACCCACGTTGGAATTATTGTATGCTATGTTTCATCAAAGTCTAAGACAAGATCATAAATTCAGAAAGATAGAACAACTTACATAGTAGACAATATTTTCTGATAGTACCACTGAAACTACTAATACCCAGCATGTGGTGCAGTGGTACATTTGGAAACGTAACAGATAACATCATCAGACTAGTTCTTACTAAACTGGGGGCTAACACTTTCTTTCGCCAACCCCTTCAGTTGTGCAAAGTTTTATTTGCACTGATAGAAAGTTATTCTTGTAACACTGAGAAACAAACAAAATTGAAAAAATACAGTTTGTATATCCAAACAATTATGAAATTCAAGTAAGGTAATTTGAAAACATAAGAGACTGTGGCAGTGTGAGGCTTCATTAAACAATTAAAAAATGTGTGCATGTGTGTGTTCACCTGCGCTTTTTTCCAGTCGCTCGGGACTTTACGTTGGGCAAGAGATTTGCGATCAATGCTAGCTAAGTAAAGAGCCAATGCAGTAGAGTACTGTCTGTAAATCTGAATTGGAATCCCATCAGGTCCTGGCGATTTACTTATTTTCAACCCATTCAGCTGCTTCACAACCCCAGGGATGTCTATCACTATGTCCTCCATATGGGAATCTGTACGAGACTAAAACGGCGGTATGTTTGTACGATCCTCCTGCGTAAAAGATTTCTCAAATGCTAAATTTAAAATTTCAGCTTTCGTTTTGCTGTCTTCCAATGCCAGGCCAGATTGATCAGTGAGTGACTGGATGGAAGCGTTCAACCCGCTTACCGATTTTACGTAAGACCAGAATTTCCTTGGGTTTTCAGCAAGATCTTTTGTTAAGGTATGACGGTGGTGGTGGTTGAACGCTTCACGCATCGCTCTTTTTACAGCAGCACGAATCTCTACTAACTTTTGCCTGTCCTCATTCTTCCGATCTTTCTTGTACCGCGAGTGCAACTGCCTTTGTTTCCTGAGCATTCTCCGAATTGCGCTGTTAAACCACGGTGGGTCTTTTCCATCCGTAACCCACTTTTACGGCACATACTTGTCCAATGTGTGATTTACAATGTGTTTAAAATTTGCCCATAATTCTTCCATGTCCATTGTACCGGAAGTAAATGAAATCGATTCATTTACTAAGTGGGATGCTAACAACTGCTTATCTGCTCTTTCTAGTAAGAATACTCTCCTAGCCTTCTTGACCGACTTTTTAACTTTCCTAACCATAGTCGTAATGACATCATCATGATCACTAATCCATGTCTCAACACTGACACCGTCGATGAGGTCTGGTCTGTCCGTGGCTACCAGATCCAAAATATTTCCATTACGCGTTGGCTGTCAATTTAGCTGCTCAAGACAGTTTTCGGAAAATGTGTTCAAAAGTAATTCACACAATGGCTTGTCTGTACCACCTGTAATGAATCCATAGACATCCCAGTCTATACTAGGTTGGTTGAAGTCGCCTCCGACTAATATAGCATGATCCGGGTACTTCTGCGATACAGAGTGTAGACGCCCTTTGAATGATTCTAGAACAGTCACGGTGGAACCTGATGGCTGGTAATAACACCTAACAATTAACTTAATTTCCTCTAGCCCTGTTAAATGTGTCTAGATAACGTCACAATCACACTCTACTTCAACCTCAGTAGACACAATAGTTTTGTCAACTGCAATGAAGACACCACCTCCTACAGTGTCTAATCTGTCTTTCCGATACACGTTCCAACCATCACTAAATATTTCAGAACTTCCTATCACAGGGTTCAGCCAGGTCTCAGACCCGAGAATAATTTGCGCGCCACACGCTTCCTGGAGGGCAGTAAATTCAGGATCTTTATTCCGAACACTCTGAAAATTTACTGCTAATATCTTGATAGCTGAAGTGTCTTTACACTGAGCGCGCCCTGATTTCCCTGCCTGCACGTTGACTGGTGAGTGTTCATCAGGACACCTTGCACTACTGCCTAGCATAAAAAAAAACCATGTGCACGCCCCAAGTACTCTGCTACCTGAGTAGTTGCTTCCTTTGTGTAGTGCACCCCTGACCTATCTAGGGGTGTCCCCACCCAATAACGCAAGTCTCGAAATCTGCAACCAAGACCGTCACAGAGTCGACGAAGCTTATGGTTGAGACCCTCCACTCGGCTCCAAACCAAAGGACCCCGATCCACTCTGGGAATGATGCTGCAAATAGAGAACTCTGCTTGCACCCCGCCTGCGAGGCCAGCGGTCTTCACCAAATCCGCCAGCTGCCTGTACGAACTGAGGATTGCCTCAGAACCCAAGCAACAGGCATCATTGGTGCCGATGTGAGCAACTACTTGCTGACGACTGCACCCCGTACGCTCAATAGCCAGAGGCAAGGTCGCCTCCACATCTTGGATGAGGCCCCCTGGCAGGCAAGGCAGGCAAACCGAGTGCACGTTAGAATTCTTTCCAGCCCTGTACGCTATTTGCCTAGGGGGCTCCATCACCCGCCTAACGGAGGTCCCAATAACCAGCAAGCCTTTGCCCCCGTGTGCCTGCTCAGTCCCTGCTGAAGGAGTGGCCACCTGCCCACTGACCCGCCACTTACCCTGAGGTGAGGGTGGCCCCAACACGTCGGGTACACTAGAGGGGCCTCGACGGCTGAGTCAGCAGACGCAGCAAGCGACACCTGTGGTGTCTCAAGCGATGCGCCAGACCCTCCGCTGTCGCTGCACCTTGAGGCAGCAGCCTGAAGGGGGCTGACCGTGGCCAACAGCACGCTCAGCTGCTCGCAAACCGTGGCAAGTTCCTCCTGCGCCCACACACAGCACGCGCACACCCTATCCATCCTACTGCTAATATCTAACGACTCCGCGAATTTATACTCTACAGCTATCAATAAGCAATATTACTCCTCTCAAATACGAGAATACGCAAGGATTTTATGTAATTAAATATGCAAGTGCACAAACACTCTGAAAGAAATTACGAATCAAACTACAAAACAAATATGAAAGCTAAATATGCGACTCGCTACTGCACTGATACTTCACCAGCGGTTGCTCAAGGCTCACTGAGCTGTGTCAAAAGCGCACTGGCTGTCCAAAACAAACAACTGACTAACGACTCCGCGAATTTATACTCTACAGCTATCAATAAACAATATTACTTCTCTCAAATACGAGAATATGCAAGGATTTTATGTAATTAAATATGCAAGTGCACTAACACTCGGAAAGAAATTAAGAATAAAACTACAAAACAAATATGAAAGCTACATATGCAGCTCGCTACTGCACTGATACTTCACCAGCGGCTGCTCAAGGCTCACTTGCCCCATAATGTTCCAGTACTGGACCTTGTGCGTCCTAAAAAACCATAAGCATCAGTTTCCTGCGGACGGTTGGGTTTTGAACTTTTTCTTGCACAGCGAATTTGGATGTTTCCATTCCATACTCTGCCATTTACTCTCCAGCTCATAATGATGGATCCACCTTTCGTCACCAGTAATTATCCTGTATAAGAAGTTGTCCCCTTCGTTACCATAGCAATCCAAATGTTTTTTGCTGATGTCCAATCATGTTTGTTTATGCAGCTGTGTTAGTTGTTTTGGGACCCATCTTGCACAAACTTTATGAAACACAAGTCTGTTTTGGGTGATTTCGTATGCAGAACCGTGACTAATTTGCAGGCGATGTGCCACTTCATCAATAGTTAATTGTCCAAGAGAATCATTTCACGTGAACACTCAATGGTTTCTTCATTTGTGGTGGTAAACGGCCGTCCGGCTCCTTCATCGTGCATAACACTTGTGCGACCATTTCGGAATTTTTTCAATCCATTCGTAGACACTCCGTAGTAGCAAAACACTGTTCCCGTGTTTCGGCCCCTGATACAACTTCCAACCACAAAAAACAGATCATTGAATGTTGCTCTTCATTGGTGCAAATAGACAGCGGAGCAGCCATGATTAACAGCATGGCAGTGATATCGAAACTAACCTAGCAGCTTGAAAATTGCAAAGATATAAGAGCAAATGAACAAAGCATGTGTCATCAACGTAAAATTACAGTACTGCCAAAATAAACAAAAATAGAACTAAATTGCAGATAATAATTTACTTACCCCTCATATAGTAACCATTCTTATTTCAGACATGTGGTTTGAAGTGAACTGTAAACAATAAAACCAAAAACTTGATTAGCAATAACTCTGTTACTGAATCTGCGAGCACAACCAAAATACATTCAAACATCAGTGCCTGCCTTTTGAGATCTCCTAAATATTACATTAAACAGCCCAGCATTGCACTAATAAAGAAAAATAATGGAGTATTCAGTCTGTATTACATTTGTAGAAATGTTGCACAGTCAGAAAGTAGCAATCCTCATAAGAAATGAATAGATCTAAAATGAAGGAATCTCATTTTCTTTTCCCATGTTCATTAAATGGATGTAATGACTGATGCCAAACTCTCTTGATAGCTAATACATGGATAGAAAGTAAAAATTACTAACAGTGTATCAAATTTACATTTTAACAGTGAAGTTTCTTTTACAAAAAGCTCTTAATCATTAACAGTGCAGTTCTCATTTGTGCTAATGGACAAAGCACAATATGTAGATCAAGTAATAGATTTCATTCGTCAATGGTGAAATCAGATCCCACTGACAGATTTCAGAAGACACAATGAAACACACTAAAATAACATTTTCAGACAAATAAAAAGGAAGAATAATATAAGAATCCAAATGCAAGACATGTGAAGAAAAACACAAACATAGCATCCCTGTCAGACCAAAAGGCCCCTTCAGAGCAGCACCCACACAGCACCTGGTCAAAGACATGGAAATATTTCTCACCCAAATCTGGAAGATGATATTGAGGCAAGGAGTGTTACATAGGTAATAATCTGGTGAATATCAGAAACCAAATATTTTTAAAATGCGTTCAGAATAACAGAGGCAATAAGGCAAGCCATTGCAAGAACACACACATATCTGCCCTCCCTCTTACCACCAAACATCTCTCACAGCAGCTGACACCTATTTTATAGATAGTAGATTATGTACACTTTTTCTTTTTTAATATATGTCCTCCTGCAAGACTTCAGTTTTCTTTTCTTTAACTCCTTGGACCATCTGCTATCTCCTGATTGCTAAGGCCATAGTAAATAAGGTCTGTCACGTGTTGACCCATTGAACTGTTCACCACGTGCTCGAACCTGTGCAAAATGTATACATTGAGTGATGTATATTTTAATGTAACATAAGGAATTGTGAAATAATAAACAATGTTTGAGCACAACTAATAATTTTAAGATGTCTGAGAAGTACTGATCAATTCACTGGTGAATAAAATTGATTTACTTGCAAGTGAGTAATGTACCAGTAACAGTTTGTAAATAATACTTAGTGTAACTTAATTATTTGTTTGAGAACAATAGTAATTTGTAATCCTCAGCTGTGAGATATTTTTTGAAACAGTGAGGTACAAGTAATCAACTAGATAGTTTTTAAATCCCTATGTCATTTCACCTCATTTCTAATTTTTTGTACAGTCATTGCAAGTTCTCGTTGGGTTATTTTTCAACGGCAGGGCATCTATAAGTTTTGGAAAGTTACCCTCATGTTGAGCGTGTTGTCTCATTGGTATATTTCTGGTCAATAATTATCCTCGTCTTTTATAAACTTGTGATGGCAAGTTTTGTAATAATGCTTCTGCTATTATTTGAAGTCTGTACTTGAGCAATTCTGTTGCTTTGTCATATTGTTTTTGTTGTAGAGAATATATGAATTATAAAGTGCCATATCAGACATGTAAGGAAAAGCTGTTTCATTACCCTTTCAAGTATTTCCTAATAACAGGGAAAGCCACCAATATCTGATCTTGGTGGTCAATACCATTCATTCTCCTGTTGTTATCAACAGTACATTTTGGTTTGAAAGTAGAGTTTTATTGACTTCTGTTTTTTTAATTTTTGCACTTTCGTGCTTCGTAGAAGTAATATGGATTGTACAGATTCCTTTTCTTAAATTTTGCTGTAGCAAAATCTCCCAGCATTCCCCCCCCCCCCCCCCCCCCCCCATTAAATCTTACTGTCTCAACATTTGTTCAATTTTTCAACTAGTCACAGACAGTTTCAACAAAGAGTACAAATTATCCATACACATTGTGTCCTTTATTGAGTATTGACTTTGGTAGCTCCATCACAACAGTTTCTGATTCACTGTAATTAAGATCTGTTTTATCATTTTGTGAATATATTTAAAAATTATAGCAATAGCCAAATGCTGACTCTCACGGTTTATAAAATTTTATCCCAAATCTTGCGCTCTTCAAGAGATCAGATTGTTTAAAACATGTGCATACCTTAACCCTAGATACAAAGAATACTCATATAGTACATAAACACAAATCCCATAAATCGTAATACTTTTTATTATATTCGTAAAAACAAATACAGTAAATTGAAGATACAATAAAAATGGTGTAACTTAAAACAAAAACACCTCATTTAATTTTTATTTTTCTTCTACAGTTTTTATTGCTTCATTTACAGCAGTTTGTGCATGGGTTTACTCAATGTTCTTTGCAGTAAGTGTGATGACATTTTCTGCAATATGCAACTGCTCTCCTCCTTTTTTTTGGATGGGCAGTGGTAGGTTGTTCGTACCTTTGTAATGGTGACTCTTTTAGTTAGGACATCTTGTATGGCTACTCGAAGGTGTGTTTGTAGACTGAGTGTTTCTGGCCTCGTAGTCATCAGAGTTTTAGCGAGACTTCACTTTCAGCATATAAGAAAATTTTCGTTTAGCAATTTGTTGGCTCACTGGTGCCATTAATTGTGGGTATGGATAACCCAAGCATTCACACACCCAATGTTTATCATGATATAAAACGCACACTGTGGCTGTCTCCTGGTTTTCCAGGTACATAAATAGGTGCTGTTCATCTGGTCCAACGCATCTATTCCAAATCTTGTAGCATTGTAATCCTCTATAATGTGTAGTTTCGTACTGATGCCACTGATAGTTGGCTGGCCATTTCTTTGTTTATCAAAGCAAAACAGAGACATACCTATATTTCCATATTTTGTAGATATTATGTAACATAACTGTATGTACCTGTGCAAATATGCCGTTTATAGGTGTGCCTCTGTCAAATCTGGCTGAAAAGTGGTTGTCTAAAGTAGACTGTTTTAAATCATGTGTGTCATACCAGGTTTGCAGTCCAAACACTTTAATTGCACTTTGATGTTGAATAACCCACAGTTTATGTGCAGGTAGCTCACTTACAGTTTATGCACAGATAAAAAAATTAGCCACATACTACACATGAAGTCCTACAACATGACTGTTAGAGTACAGTAACCTAAGACTGAAGTGACACAAAAGTTTGTGTGTGGCAAATGTATAACTAACACAGTCACTGAATAAAGTTTTTAAATCACTGTCCTTGAAATCTGATAGTCAGATCATTACAAAAGTAAAGTGCAGAGTAAGTACTTATAATTTGGAAGTAACACAGTTCATGATCACTGCTATCATCACAGCAAACATTATTGAAGTTTGGCACAGTCCAATACACTAATTGTATATCCACTGTCCAATTAACCATTAAAACAGATTTTCCAAATAGATAATTAACTAAAAAATATGAGTTTTTTTTCTACATATGAAGTTTAAAATGTAACAGCTCATTCATTTTTTCATAAATTAAATAAATTCTAGAATTTCATACACCTGTAAGTATGGTTTGTATGCTGTGCAAAATTCATCGAAGAATTTCTCTTACTTGTGAAGAAAAGTGTACCTATAGCAACAAATGCGGCCCGTAGTAAGTGAAAAATGATGAAATTTCACTTGTAAAAAAATATTTTGTTATGTTTTCAAACTTCTACTGCTATGAGTGTGAATCCTGAATCCTTCCTGGTTATACTGACAAAGTTTTATGAATTTATTTGTAAAAGTATAGGCAGTGGAAATTAAAATGTCCTATGGTGCCTCTCCTGCTCCAAGTCAGCCCATTTAACGTCCTACGCCCCTTAAGGGAGGATGTAACGGAAAATGAAAACATTTATTTAAAAAATTGTTACAGCCATATTTATTACTGTACAAATGTAAAATGTTGCACGTGTAAAGCAAAAGAGCTGTGTTTTAGGGGGAAAATAATATGCAGGTTTAATATTTTGCCAGAAATTTGAATTTTTAATTTTTTTATTGTCTTTTGTATAAAAAGCCATCACTCAAATTCTAATCATGCAGTTAATGTGAAAATTGTATTGTAGTGTCCTGAGTAGGTAATAAGACTACTGAACTACAGTTATTAATTTATGGTACAAGTTGTATAATTAACACTGTTAATCAGAATGTAATTGCAGGATCTTGTATTTTTTAGGTCCAGGGAGACGGTAACACATTGTGAACAATTCCTGAAAATTTCATAGCATTAGCACACACATGTTTTGAGAAGAGGCTTCTAATAACGTAAAAAATGTAAAACAGAGAAAATGAGATTCAAAGATTTTCTTCTCATACTTCTACATGTCATAAGCTTACCTCAATTTTAAAATCATCCATTCTGATACTCCTCATCCTCTGGGTTTCTCTTCTCTTCGAATCTGCGTGGCCTGTATTTGCAGGTAAGACACTGATCTGTTAGCTTTCTTGACGCTGCTCTCGTCTATGATGTAAAATGCTTTTGTTGTAAACACACCAGGATCTATACCAACTCTCTTCAGCACTTCAGTTCTGCCATTATTTCCATTATTGTAACATAAAACTGCATCACAGACACCTATTTTGAGTACTTCAAAGTCCACAGAATGTCCTTTTTGAGCATCTGATCCAAATTAAATTATTGAGGCTTTCATTTGCATTTTGTGTCTTTCCATGAAGATGCTTCCTCAATAAATCAGGATTTTCAAGAAACCTGAACGTGGCCTTAATTGCATTCATTATGTGTGACCCATTTTTGTCCAGGTCCCATCTACAGACACATACAGGTCAGTAACATGTGTAGGAGATTCACTGTTATGAATATCTACCCCAGGATCTATTTCTTTTTGGTTTATTTCCACTGCTTTCTTCATAGAAACTTTGGCAGTATTGCATACAGCATCAGATACTTTTTTTTATTCATTTGTTTTTTCAAACCTTGCACAAGGTGGAGGCATGTTCAGAAAACAACACAATAAATTACCTCCTTTTCTGCCCTGTCTGAAGCATCGCAGAGCATATGCTAACCTAAAATTGCTTTCATAGGTGTCGGTGTCTTTTAAGGAAAATGATAATTCATAGCCACATGAATTACAAATAAATTTAAAATCACAAGCTATTCCCACTCTTCTTTCTTTAACAACAATCATGCATTCCATATTTTTAGAGCTAACACATGAAAATGAAAACTTTATAGCTTGGCAGAGAAGCTCTAAATCAATAAGTCTGAATCCATTGGAATCCATCATCATCATCATCATCATCATCATCCATGCACCTGTACAGTTCTCCTGGTCCAAGTTTCAATGCTGGAGCTGAGAGCTTATATTATTCATTTCAAGCTGCTTCCTCCTTTTTGGTTGGTAAACTGATTTCCATGAAATCTCCATTTCCTAAACACAGTTTTTCCACCACCCATTATGCATAAAACTTGACTTCCACGTAAAGGTTTGCGAATTCAACCTTCCACCCACTAATGTGTGTTAATATTGTCAAAATGTAAATAAACCACAAGCAAGAAAGTTTTCAACCAGAGATACAGATATCAGCCAGAGATATAGATGTGAGCCAAAGATATCGAAAGAAAATAGCCTTCACACTGACAAAAATTCTACTGAAGCAAGCAGTTTCCCAAATGTCGGAACATGTGGGAGTGGACGCTAGTGCAGAGTTAATCAGTTTACCAATTTTAAGGCATTTCTAAAGCTGCTATCAGAATAAAATTCACACACAACATGAATTAAACTGTGTAGATCAAGAAAATAACATTTTTGAAAAATCATTTTTTTGGATCAAAACCTATTACACCCCCCTTCAGTGGACTACAGCAGGCTCTGTTATAAGATTTCAATAATTGGAATTGAATTTACCTGTTGTTTACTAACTTTTTACAAATTATGATTAAAGATTGAAGTTTCTGAGTAAATAAACAGCAGAATAGTATTTTTCCGAATGAGAAATTTTAGGTAAAGCAATAATTTCTATTGAATTATGTTGTATATTTTGCCAAAACATGAGATTCTATTTCAGTAACAGTGTTTTAATTAAGAATGCTAATTATGCTGGAATTAAAAGTGCTACAGTCCTTACATAGCTTTTCCATCTACTTTATCAGAAAGTTAGCATTCATGTATGAACAATGAGAATGAAGTTTTATATTACTGGTATTTCATAATTAGCACATCTTTTAGTAAACTAGTCACACTAATGGATTCAATTAACAAAACGAACAAAATAGGTAATAAAGTTAAATTGGATAAACCCTCAGTTAATATTCAAGATTTTCGGTGCCATGCACATGCCATATAAATGATCACATGGACAATATTTGCAAAAGCAAGGAAAAAAATTGGGTTGGTGTGGGGGGGGGGGGGGGGGGGGGGGGGGCAAAACAGGAGGAAGGAATCCACCTGCTTTGTTACAAGTAGATCAAGGGGTATTTCAGATTTGCCGGAGTAAATAGTGCCAACCAGTTTGAGTTTAGTCTTAAAACGATTACCTACTAGTTACGCTGACATAAACTAGCTGTCTACTCTGATGTTTCTAATTGACCCTCAAAGAGTCGTGGTCATTTCCTTTACATGAAATCCCCAAAGAGGCATTCCATTTGTCTGCGCGTTTTCCTAAATAGGGAGATGCATTGACCATGCACTTTTCGAAGTAAGGAGATGCATCGACCATGTAATTTGTTTTTGTGTTACAGGCCTTTACTATTTTTATCCCATTTTATTTGCTATATACGTGCAGAAAGGACAGTGTCCACAAAAACTCATCAGTTGATCATCTACTGTAACAAATGGGTCTGGTTTATAACAGGTTCTGCAGTTACGAACAACCTGTTTCCCATATTTCATGTATTGGTGTGAAGTGATTGTTTTCTCTTCTAGCTTGAGAAGTTTCTTTGTTATCAAATCTCAAGCAAGACTGAAGAATACGAACTGTCCAGAGCTCATTGTGGCATTGTATAGAGAACACCATAAACCTGTATTGATCATTTCTCTTACAAACAGATGATTGTTTTTCAAAGCTGCTGTTATTACAAAGATTCCGAGAAGGGCTTTTATCTCTGCTATGCAAGTTTGATTTTGTGTGTGTTGTTGTTGCTTTGTATCTTTATCTCCTGAGTCTGTTTTTTCATTGCTATATGCCACTACAGTGTTTATCATATCATCTGCGAAAAACAACAAAAATGTTAGCTGATGAGTTGTCACTGCCTTAGCTGCCCAGTGGGTGCCTGAATTAAGTGGATTATGTTTCTGCTTGGAATGGACAACTAGGAACAACTGGCAGATACCTTGTACCAGTGGTAATTGTTGTTACAGTTTAGATCCTTTCTTGGTGGCAACAAAATATATGTTTCTTTCGTAATGATGAGGAAATTATATCACCACCTCCACTCTCAGGTGTGGATTCATTAGAATTTTCAGATATAAGCTGCTTTAGTTTCCATCCACATTGCCTACGCCCAGGACAGTCTCTGGGAATGCTCGGACTAATGTAAATATTTGGCCCTGGAATATCTTCACAATCAGGATCAGCCATTATTATTTCGTCAGTGTCTTCATTCGAACTAAACTCACTGTCAGATCTGTTTTCATCTAGTTTTTCTTCAAGCATTTTCATAAGCTTTTCTTCAAATCTTGGTCATCTCCGTGCAGAGTAAGGATCATAAATAATATAAAAGTTCAAATATTTGCCAGCACATATTATTTGTGTTATACTATTGCATATGATTATTGAACCAATATTATTTTTTTACATAGTTCCTCTTGTTGCACTTACCATGTGTCATTCTGGATACATAAACACAAAGCCTCATAAAATTTGCAACATTGTGCTCAGTGCTGCTGAATGAAACAAACGAATTTCAACAGTGCACACAAGGAAGCTACCATGAAGTACAGCAGTGGGGCATGAAAACCATAACAGAAGTAATAGTGTTACCAACCATTCATCGTCAGAATGACTAGGCTTTGTGATTTAGGGTTAAATTTCATTAACAGTTCATTGGTCGCAATATATTCTCTTCCATTACATATCCTACTTTGAATTTTTTATTAAGATAGTTTATTACAGGTGTGACTTTACCTAATTTATCCATCTTGTCAGTCATATCATTATTTGCAAAATCTAAAAACCCAGTGATTTGCAAAAATCTTTAGTGGCATATGGGGTTGCCAGGTTTTCTAATGGAAAATACAGGAGATTCTGAAAATTGCCAACACATTATACAATGTAGGTTTGTAACACTGCACTATAGATGTTTTTCATAGTATTTCAGTTTTTTGCTTTGATGAGTGACGTTTTCACACAGGAAACGTAATACCACTATCGTTATGGGCAAGATCTATCAAATCACTGTCTGACCACTATTATTATTATTATTATTATTATTATTATTATTAATATTGTTATTGTTATTATGTAGTATTCTGCCTAGTGGCAGATCCATGTCTTCGTACAGAGAATTTCTGATTCCACTGTTCCCTGTCTTCAGCTTCTTCCTTCAGTCTGTTGTATCTCCTCCCATCTTTCATGTCGTCCAGATGTTGAATTCTTCTTCTTCCTCGTCCTGCATTTCCTCAGAGTTTCCCTTCGATGACATCATGTATGAGTCCCTTGTTCTAAGTACATGTCCAATCCAGTTGGCCTTTCTCTGAAGAATTGTATGCAGAATACTTCTCTTCTCTCCTACTCTTTACCGTACATTGTTATTTTTTATGCGCTCTTTCCACTTGATCTTTTCCATTCTCCTCGAGCACCACATTTCAAAGCTCTGTAAGTATTTTTTTCTCCTTCTTCCTCATGGTCCATGTGTCTGCTTCATACAGTGCAATGCTCCAAACGTAGCACTTTATCAGTTTTTTCCTCAATGCCAAACTCGACTTGCTCGTCAGCAGAGTCCTCTTCTTGTTGAAAGCAGCTTTGGCCATGGCAATTCTTGCTTGGATTTCATTGGTGCAGTTTGTGATAAAACTTCCCAGGTACTTGAACTAATTCACATTTTCTAGTTCCTGATTGTCAACAGTTATCTTAAAGTGTTTCTCATGTTTTGATATGTTTTTTACTGATGTGATAATTATATAGGTAGTTTAATTCCATTAGGGAATTATAGTAGATGTGTGAACACAGCAAAGGTGTACCTTTAACTGAAGTGGAAGACTGTTGAGAACCGTTGACCCACGAGTCCAATTCATGTTGTTATTTTTTATTTGTGTTGTTGTAATTTGTTCCAAATGACATACCTTAAGCCAGGTTCATCTTACTTACATATGGTCTGCACAAAGTACCATGAGGCAGGCTCATGCTTATTGTTTATAGCCCAAGTTCCTGACCATGAGTATCAATCGTGGTTGTAGGCCAAGGGCTTAATAACATCTGCACCTCATCATTTTCTGTTTGGCAATAGTATTAAGCAAAATAATACTTGGCCATACAACAGATTTGTTCTTGAATATGAAACCAATGCTTTTTGCAGAAAAAATGGAAGATAAGTACAGTGATGTGAAATCAGGTTGCCTCAGGAGAGTATAAAATGGCTTTGACACCCACTTCAGTCAAATCAGTGCATGGATCCAGGCCAGAGAGGGTGCAAAGTCATATTGAGAAGTGGGCTCATACTGCCAAGTTCTTATAAATTAGACTCAGTTTTACAGTCGCACAGGTAACGTTATGTACACTTTCAACCTGTGAAGTTTCATTTTGTTTCCTCTTCCCCTTCCCCTTCTGAGTGCTTCAAGCTTTCGTCAGGCAGTGTATTTTTCATCTGGTGGCACAAAGAGGGTATTGTGTACTATAGACTGCTCCCCAATAATGTGTTAATTGTAAATGGCAGTTGTTGCCAACAACTGAGAAGCCTTTTGATCATAGTAGAAGAATGACCAACACTGCATCAAGTCTTGCTATTGTACGAAAATGTCTACTGACACTGCTGAGATTATAAAACAAGTTATCTAGGAATTTGGGTGGGAAGTCATTCCTCTTGTACTCCTAGATACTGATCATTCGCAAACCTTGTCTTACAGCCATAAAAAAAATTCCCTTCTAGACCAAAATGTACTCTAGATGTGGTTAAAGTTAGATGTAGTGGGAATTAGTGAAGTTCAGTGGCACGAGGAACAAGACTTCTGGTCAGGTGAATGTAGGGTTATAAATACAAAATCAAATAGGGGTAACGCAGGAGTAGGTTTAATAATGAATAGGAAAATCGGAATGCGGGTAAGCTATTACAAACAGCATAGTGAACGCATTATTGTGGCCAAGATAGATACGAAGCCCACGCCTACCACAATAGTACAAGTTTATATGCCAACTAGCTCCACATATGACGAAGAGATTGATGATATGTATGATGAGATAAAAGAAATTATTCAGATAGTGAAGGGAGATGAAAATTTAATAGTCTTGGGTCACTGGAATTCGATAGTAGGAAAAGGGAGAGAAGGAAACGTAGTAGGTGAATATGAATCGGGGGGAAAGAAATGAAAGAGGAGGCTGCCTGGTAGAATTTTGCACAGAGCATAACTTAATCATAGCTAACACTTTGTTCAAGAATCATGAAAGAAGGTTGTATACATGGAAGAAGCCTGGAGATACTAGAAGGTATCAGATAGATTATATAATGGTAAGACAGAGATTCAGGAACCAGGTTTTAAATTGTAGGACATTATGAACTGTAGATTAAAATTGAAGAAAATGCAAAAAGGTGGGAATTTGAGGAGATGGGACCTGGATAAACTGAAAGAACCAGAGGTTGTATAGAGCTTCAGGGAGAGCATTATGAAACGATTGACTAGAGTGGGGGGAAAGAAATACAGTAGAAGAAGAATGGGTAGCTTTGAGAGACGAAATAGTGAAGGTAACAGAGGATAAAGTAGGTAAAAAGACGAGGGCTAATAGAAATTCTTGGGTAACAGAAGAAATACTGAATTTAATTGATAAAAGGAGAAAATATAAAAATGCAGTAAATGAAGCAGGCAAAAAGGAATACAAACGTCTCAAAAATGAGATCGACAGGAAGTGCAAAATGGCTAAGCAGCGATGGCTAGAGGACAAATGTAGGGATGTAGAGGCATATATCACAAGGGGTAAGATAGATACTGCCTACAGGAAAATTAAAAGAGACCTTTGGAGAAAAGAGAACCACCTGCATGAATATCAAGAGCTCAGATGGAAACCCAGTTCTAAACAAAGAAGGGAAAGCAAAACCGTGGAAGGAATATACAGAGGGTCTATACAAGGGCGATGTGCTTGAGGACAATATTATAGAAATGGAAGAGAATGTAGATGAAGGTGAAATAGGAGATATGATACTGCGTGAAGAGTATGACAGAGCACTGAAAGACCTAAGTTGAAACAAGGCCCTGGGAGTAGATGACATTCCATTTGAACTACTGACAGCCTTGGGAGAGCCAGGCCTAACAAAACTCTACCATCTGGTGAGCAAGATGTATGGGACAGGCGAAATACCCTCAGACTTCAAGAATAATATAATAATTCCAATCCCAAAGAAAGCAGGTGTTGGCAGATATGAAAATTACCGAACTATCAGTTTAATAAGCAACTGCTGCAAAATACTAACACGAATTCTTTACAGACAAATGGAAAAACTGGTAGAAGCCGACCTCAGGGAAGATCAGTTTGGATTCGGTAAATGGAAATGCTGTGTGGCTAGGGCCTCCCGTCGGGTAGACCGTTCGCCTGGTGCAAGTCTTTCGAGTTGACGCCACTTCGGCGACTTGCGTGTCAGTGGGAATGAAATGATGATGAAAGACACACAACACCCAGTCATCACGAGGCAGAGAATATCCCTGGCCCTGCTGGGAATCGAACCCGGGACCCCGTGCGCGGGAAGCGAGAATGCTACTGCAAGACCACGAGCTGCGGACTTTGGATTCGGTAGAAATGTTAGAACACGTGAGGCAATACTGACCCCTATGACTTATCTTTGAAAATAGATTAAGGAAAGGCAAGCCTATGTTTCTAGCATTTGTAGACTTAGAGAAAGCTTTTGACAATGTTGACTGGAATACTCTCTTTCAAATTCTGAAGGTGGCAGGTGTAAAATAGAGGGAGCGAATGGCTATTTACAATTTGTACAGAAACCAGATGGCAGTTGTAAGAGTCGAGGGACATGAAAGGGAAGCAGTGGTTGGGAAGGGAGTGAGACAGGGTTGCAGCCTATCCCCGATGTTATTCAATCTGTATATTGAGCAAGCAGTAAAGGAAACAAAAGAAAAATTTGGAGTAGGAATTAAAATCCATGGAGAAGAAATAAAAACTTTGAGGTTCGCCGATGACATTGTAATTCTGTCAGAGACAGCAAAGGACCTGGAAGAGCAGCTGAACAGAATGGACAGGGTCTTGAAAGGAGGATATAAGATGAACATCAACAAAAGCAAAACGAGAATAATGGAATGTAGTCGAATTAAATCGGGTGACGCTGCAGGAATTAGATTAGGAAATGAGTCGCTTAAAGTAGTAAATGGGATAGAGTAGCATGGAGAGCTGCATCAAACCAGTCTCTGGACTGAAGACTACAACAACAACAACAACAACAACATGTGGTGTGACAATATCTTTAACTCTGAACTGGTTGGCTTTTGCAAGCGTGAAATCAGGGAAACTATATTTGCAGTGTCAGACTGTTTAGATAATGTTAGAGAAATGTCTCTCATATGCTTATCTGGGGTGTGTGTGTGTGTGTGTGTGTGTGTGTGTGTGTGTGTGTGTGTGCGCGAAAGGGCAAGGCCGATTTCCTCCCCCAATCCGATGGGACCAACAATCTCACAATTTGGCCCCCTCCCCCCAAACCAACTAACCAACAAAAAAAACCTGCCGTAAATATGTGCTCACACTTCTCACATCTAAACAGTCAGTGTTTATGTGCAGTGCTGTGTCATATGCTCAAGTAGTATAGAAATGAGCCAGTGGGAGTATACACCAAAAGAAGTGCAATTAGCAAATTATTCAGTTCCATATACATGAATAAAATTGTGTGTTCACAAACACTGAAAGCCCCAAGGTTAAGTTGAAGAAGCAAGGAAATATATTAAAAATGTCATTTTGCGAAACTTTATGCAACTTACAATTTTGCAACTGATAATAATACCAATATCTTTCACTGAAATTAATACAGTTATAAAAGTTCTTTAAAACAACAGCTCATATGGTGTTGATTTAACTTGAAAGAGAATTCTGAAGATTTTGTCTATTTTGCTAGGTAATGAATGTCCTTAGTGATACACGTAATGCATCACTGGCTCAAGGAATTTTTCCAGGTAGTTTACAATATCCCAGTGTTAAGCTTCTTTATGAAAACGATGACAAAAGTATATAATTATTTATCCTTTAATTTCCTTCTTGAAGGCTTTTTACAAAATATTTGAGAAAGTAATGCACTCCAAGATAGTGTTATTTAAATAGAAACAATTTACTGAGTGCATCACGGTTAGGGCTCCAGAAGGGTTGCTCGACTAAGAATACATTCACTGATCTAACATGAAAAGCCTTAAGTAATAAAATATCATAAACTGGTAGTTTCTTGTGTTCTTTCTTAAGTGTTCGATTGCTTAGATCATAGTACTCTGTTAGAAAAGTTAATTTTTATGGAGTTGATGGCTTTACAAACAACTGGTTTGAATCATACATAACAAACAGAATGGAAAAAGTTGTACTGAATAATTCAAACACTGTTGGAAAGGAAGAAAATTTTAGTAAATGGGGAGAAATCAGGGAGGGAGTCCCACGGGGTTCAATTTAGTCTACTTCTATTTCTTATGTATGCGAAATACCATCCATTTAACTTTCGTCAGGCGGAATTGGCACTTTTTGCAGATAATAATAATGTAATAATAAAACCCTTTAGAGAGAAAGCAATGAGAAATTATTAATAACATTTTTCAAGGAATTTAGTGATTCTCTGAAAATGGATTCTCTCTTATTTTTGGGGAAAAATGTATTTAGTTGTGAGCCGCAAACAGTGATCCAACAATTGATGTTGCACATGGACAGGGGTCATTAAGCAGGGTAGAATATGCCAACTTTTTGGGTGAACATATTGATGAAATTTGAACTGAAAAATCTGTAATATTGAGCTGCTCAAACAATTAACTTTAGGAGTCAGGAATTTTAAATGCACCTTCACAGTATACCATATTTATCCTACTATAAGATTAAATAAAATAATGGAAACTCCATAGTAGAATATCGACAATATAAGGAGAAGGTAGATTGCTACTCTCCATAAAGATGAATTGTTGTGTTGTGCAGAAGCATAACAAAAAGATACTTACACATTAGTTTTAGTTGTTCAGTGTGTGCTTGTATTATCAGCATTGTAAGAACTGTAATTTGGAACACTTGATAAACAAGGATTCAGAGTTCATATTTGGTTCAGGGAGACAGTATGACACTAATCTGAAGTTAATGGTGATTCATGAAGCAGAAGGCCACAAACAACTGTGCATCAGGAAGAAAATTTTCTGCCATAGAAGTGAATGTTTGTAAACAGTGTAAGGTAAAGAATAAATTGCAGAACACCAGTCCTGTGTCCCAGACCTTCAGGAGACTGGAGCAAGGATGGTTTCATGAATTGGAGCAGCAGCAGCTTGTTCTGTACATGCAAGAGAAATGCAGTGAAAGTTGTGTGATTACACAAGAAATTATTCGAGGGAAGGTGCTGGAGATAGAAGAATTTTCCAATTGTATGTGTTGCAGAATTCAAAGCAAGTACTGGCTGGTGTGTGATTATGATGAAGAGGGCAGGGGTTAGCTCAGCGACTTACCATGGTGTTTAAAGAAAAACTTGTGTATCAGGAGGAGTGAAGAAAAAGTACTAGTGAGGTTTTCTACCCCTTACCCTAAAACTCACCAGTCCTTTCCCTTCACTCGTCTTCCTTCCCCTTCAACCCTTCTGCCAGGAGGAGGAACAACTTGCTCCAAAACTTTAAAATTTAATACCTTTATATGTGTGTTCTCCTGCCACTGCTTGGTGAGTAGATTTTTTATTGATCCAATTACATTATATTTTCAAAAATGGGTTATTTTCAGTGATATACTTGGGTGTCAGCATCACGTAATCTAAGAAAACAGTATAACTATTTGCTAGGCCATATAGGAATGCTGATCACATGTCGATTTATTTTGAAATGCCATGAAATGTTACTTTTGACATGGAGGGTGTTAAAATGTTACTATAAGAAGTTCTGGCAATGAAAAGGCAAGAATAACAGTAAGACTGGGTGCATTAGTTTTGATCATTTGCCCAATAAAGTAAGGTGTCTGACAAGTTGCAAAGCAAGTTTTAAATATATCCTAACATCATTTCTTCTGGGCAACTCCTGTTCCATAGATGAATTTTTATTTAAAAACTCTTTCCCAGTAGGAAATAAGTGTTAGTATTAAAATTAATCATGTATACATACATTAAAAACTGACTCATTTCACATCATTTGAGTGAAAAAAAAAAAATGAACTATGGAACAAATAACTAAGAGAGAGAGACCTCATTCAGAGCACACAGCATCAAGGTGCAGTGAAAAGACCAAAGCTATTAGCCAATGGCCATGAGGCTCTGGCAGTCTTTCAGACGAGCTTGGATTCTTTGATGCAGATCATTATGACCCTAAGAACTTTACCTTTTTAGCTACATCGTGGAAGGAAAAGAAAACCAAGCGAATTGCAGAAACTTACTCTCCCCAGTTCCTCATTACCTCGCGGACTGATGAAGGGTGTTTTCTATCTACTAAGCTGATGCTCTTTGTGGAGAATATTGCAGATATATTTGAGGAAATCTGTTTCCTTAGTAAATTATGAACCTGTTTCACCGCAATTAAAACAGTGAGACCTATCTAGTCTTGAACATTACTCTCTCGTAAAAACATTAAGTGTTGGACCTTTTGCAGTAACATTTCATAAGAACCTTTCACCAGGACTTATGTCTTCAGCCAGATGAGGAACCGTGTGAAAACTTGAAGTAGTGAGGAGTCTAATTTGTACATTGTGTATGTTGAGACCTGCCAGACAACAGGATTAACACCGTAACATTCATCCTCACTTTTGATTGGGATTTGCTTCCTGGGGAAGTCAAAATCATGGGGTACTGTTTTGATGTGAAGCCATATTCCCTGAAGTGTGCTACCCTAATTAATGAATTTTAGTCCAGGAACATGAAGCTGCCTATCACCTCTCATATTTTGAAGCTTGGAAAAAGTATGTTCAGTGATACCTTGTCTCAGTTGTGTCCACTTCTGCCACTTCTGTGATACGTCTTTGGCACTACCTTGAGTATTTACTCCCTCCATTCCCTCATTGCTGACTTCTGGTAGACATGCAAGTAAATCAGCCCATGAGGGAGCAAGGACATGACCTCTTGTTGTTCATGTAGCACTGTCTTCAGGGTCCTCTAGTTCCAGCACCCAACTCCAGAAGCAGCATCCTTCTCCTCCGTTACGGAATCCTCTACCCAGAAATCAACAGACCAGCGATCCGACTAGCCAGTGGCTAAAGGAGCCAGAGTCTATGGGTCCCAGAGCTGCCGACTCCTCTACAGTTCTTGGCAGTTAACCATCTGATTAGGTTGGAAACAGTAATACAATGAGCCTTTTCTAAATGCCAACACCTTGTTCAAGGCTTTTTTTAATCTACATGAGGTGTACACTTTCACTGCTGCAGAAACTATTGAAGACAAGTTTGACGAAGTGGACTCTCTGAGTAAGGTTCAGTCACAGTTAGAACATCTGCCGCCCATCATGCCTCTGACCATCTTGGTGACATCCTGGTAACCATTACTCATCGCCAGTCTTTGTATATGGCTCAGTGTGTCATTTTTCATAGGGACCTCGTCCTTCAAACTGATGAGGAACTCCGGGCATTCATTTTTTTTTTTTTTTTTTTTTTTTTTTTTTTTTTCGGTGTGTTTGGAAGGGCCATCAGGACAACCACAGTGATACTGGTGAGTTTATCCTGGGACTTGAGGGGGGATACCCTCCAGGGAAGGTCAAGGTTATGGTTTATTGGTGTGATGTGAAGCCGTATGTCCTGCCACCCATGAGGTGTTTCCCCTGCCACCCATGAGGTGTTTCCATTGTTTGTGTTTCAGGCACGTCTACCTGCTGTACAGTGAACCCTCAGGATGGTGAATGTGGATGTCCCCTCCATGAGGAGAGTTCCTGTCTTTTTGCCACCTGTGTGTGTGAATTATCATGACCGTAACTGTCCATGCTCGCTGGATTGCCCGGTTCATAAGATGGAAAAAAAGGTACAGGGGTATAAGTCTCTTGATAGTTTATCCTACTCTGAGGCACATCAGAAATACAATTATCTTCACCCTGTGCCTATCACATCTAACTTTGCCTCTTTCATTCTTTTCCCTCTTCTACCTCCTCCTTATCTCAATTGTGCCCCCCTCTCCTCTCCCCCTCCCTTGTGGTTCCCATGCCCTTCACTGTGTGTCTGCCCCCCCCCCCCCCCTTCCATCTACCAGGCCAGAGAAGTTTCCTCCTTCTTAGTTTCGGCTTTTGCCGGTGATGGAGCCCCCTTCTGGTGCCACTGTCGCTAGTGTCTACCAGTGGAGGTCTGCTGCCATACATTATAGCTACAGGACCCACAGTCTGTGCACCTCCTCTCTCTACAGGTCCTCACCTCCTCGACCTTCAAAAGGAGGAGGAGGAGGAAGTAGTCCAGGGACAAGGCCCCTCCGGTGGCCCTAGAGGTGCTGACTACTCCTTGCAACATCATATGGATGTAACCCCATCTTTGTTGATGACGATTGGTGACACGGTAGCGTACCAGCTTTGACCCATTCACCTCCCATTTGGGTCTCTGTTCCGTGTTTATTCAATGGAGTTGTAATGGCTACTGCTATCATCTTCTGGAATTGCAATCCCTTATTTTCTTTTACTTCACAGCTTGTGTTGTTCTACAGGACTCTCATTTTACTGATACTTACTCACCAACCTTTCATGGATGGTGTGCTTCTTTGGAACTGGGTCGACCCTTTGAGGGCTTCTGGTTGCGTTTGCATGTTGGTACATACAGCAGAAACTGCTGTTGTCTAGGTCCACTTGGACTCTGCATTTACAGTTTGCAATCTGTCTCTCCCTACTGACAGGTCACATATGCCCGCTACCCTAACAGCCCTCCTTTAACAACTTTCCCTCCCTTCCTGGCCCTTATGGATTTCAATCAAAGTATGTAGAATAGGATGTAGGCCATTCTGGTTGCTGATGAGCAATAAATTCCCAGATGCTATTGCACTCCTTGTCATCACTTTGAGGACACTCGTGTCTATGCAGCTGGCAGAACACAGAAGTGGTGGTGTGCATCCAAAGAAAATAACTCATTTTGAGTCAATCATGAGCAAAGCTCACTACAATTATGCTGTCTTACAGTGTATTGCTTGAAATATGACAGATGTTATTTATCATAGTTTTCTAAAAAGATGAGCACTTGCAGCATGAATGGATAGTTTGATGCAAATGCAAAGACAAAGTGAATCTGAAAATTGCACGTGTGTGTTCAGTTCATATTCAACTTGAAGATCATGAACGAAATTTGAGAAACAAACTTTTAGGATCACCTTCAAGCTTTTGCTCCCAAATACTGTAGCATCATTTCTCATGGAATTAGCCAATATTTTTTTCTGTTATCAAGATGTGTTAACGATCTCTGTTTAAGAATATAGTATGACTGGCAACTGAGCTGTTATACCTACACATTTGGCATGCTGCCCTAATGCCTCAAGTGTAAGTCCCATTTGATAAGGCTTGTGGCTGAAATGATGAAGGCTATGAATTTGAAACCTGTCGACCACTTGACATTTTTATCAAAGTAAGCTATGGCAGCAATTTATGTCACCGATATTTATCATTTTTGTCTATTATTTATTTAATTAGTAATGAGAAGTTAATGTGGTTGTGTAGTACTTAGTAAATAATTCCAAGAATAATAAAAGTAAATTCATTTCTTAGAGATCTGGAAGTCACACACAACACTGGGAAACAAGAATTTTGCAGAAATGAGCCTTGATGACCTTAGAAACTGTCACTCAAAAAAAAAGTTAAGGAACTGAGGGCTGAGATTGAACTTTTTAAGAAAACTAAATGCACAGAAAGGAGCCACGCCAAAGAGATGTGATGTTGTCTTATGAAGTAAAACAAATGCTGTTCACTATGTTCTCTCGCTAATGCAGAAAAAAGGACATATGACATGAAAGAAAAAAGAAAAAAAAATATTGACATGGAAGCGCTAATACAGAAAAAAGGACATATGACATGAAAGAAAAAAAGAAAAAAAAATATTGACATGGAAGTGTGAACAATGTGTTTTCAAAACATTCTATACTGCCGCAAATATAATGTCTGTTAATCAAAAGCAAAAGAATAAAGTGGAATTCAAAGGACATTACCCATGCATTGCTCAAATATCAAAAACAGATGCTTATTTGCAAAAGTGAAAAATGCCTTAGCTGTGCAGGCAACACTTCAGAAATGGACTAAGGAATTTAGATGCAGACCAGGTCCTCTCAAAGATATCCTACGTTTATTGAAGGCTAAATCAAACACTTTTAGTACTCGAGAGGGACTAGTAGTGGTGATGTTCGCTTGTGTTAAGATTCATTTGAGGATGTTGTAGTTGGTCCACAAATGTTCAAGTTTGTGTGGGTTTTGTAAGCTGTGAAAGCAACCAGTTTATTATGACTTTGACACATATTGTAGCTGTGACATGTTATATGGCTGAAAAAAATAAAAAAAGGTTGGAAGGAATTGTGTGTCGATACAGATAAAACATACTTTTCAAACCCAGTAGACAATACCAGGAATGCATGGATTTTATTCAATGTATCATATCTGTTAAATTTATTGAGGCACCATTTCATTATGCTACCTAATAACTAAGGCAGCTATACAAGAAATTTTTAAACACGAAAAAGTGACCTAAAAACAACAAACCGCACTACCAAAGCACTTTAAATGTAACTTGATGAGCGCAGACACATTTTCACGACAAACAGCTTAGGCCTGGTGGTATGTACTTCACAAAGACATTAAAAGTAATTTTATTGAACTTGTTAATGATGTCTTTGACATCTTGAACTTAAGTGTTCTGGAAGAAAAATGTTCATGTGGATTTGGAATGAATCTCACAATTCAGGAGATTACACTAAAGAGATTCCCAGACATTATTTCAGCAGTGCAAGTTGGTGATTGAGACAGATTGTTGCCTTTCAAAAAATGTTTCATGAAGTCAGCAAAATCTCTCTCTGATCTTTTCAAAAGTATGAAAGACACACCAAATAAAGATTGCTTGGATTTTTTCCCCCTAGGATACAAGGCTTAGGTACATTGTATAATAACTGTACACCATTTGAAGAAAGGAACAGGATGCATCTCATTACTCTGAGGGGGAAGGTAAACCAAGTGGTATTTCTTTCTCTGGAAACATGCCAGTTACTGAAGAATTAAATGAAGAATCTTCTCTGAGTGATGTCGGCTCAGATTCTGTGCCCCTAAGTTTCATTACCATTGAGCTCTGTGTTGATGATGAATTGTTAATATGAGAATTCCCAGATGCTGTGAATGTAGAAGAAAATTCATTAACAGATGCGGTAACAGTGTGTGATAACTCTGCAATCTCAGATGTTCTTCCAGATGCGGTAAATGCATTGCACGTTATATTGCATTTAGGCGCCAAAACGTTGTTAAATCGTTAGGTTTTGCAGCAGCAAAAAGTGAAGTATCTGAATAAAAATTTGCTGCTTTTTGTGGAAATGGCTTGTGTACCCAAAAGTCATAAAGTCCCTGTGCTCTATTTTGAAACAATTTTTCCTGAGTTTCATGACACAGTTATTTCTGATTACGTAAGAACAAAAACATTTATAAGGATTAGGTATCTGAATCAAGAGGCAAAGTTGAAAGCCATGAAGAAATGTGCCATAAGGAGGAAACAGCTATGGATTCCATCTTCATCTGTTAAACAGCAACAGAAACCTGGAACAGGACACATCAAAATATGTTTCTTCATCAAACAAGTGAGTTATTTTTCATCTTAATTATCATTTACTTGGTCCTAACGTGTAATACATCTGACATGCCACTTGATTTGATTTATCCAACTGTGTATTGAACCAAACCGAAAGTAAAATGGATGAGTAATCTGCCATAGCATCTCTGGTGAGGCACGTTTACCATATAATCACACTGCTGCATTGCACTAATGCAGCCTCAGCATGACGTCTGGGGCCTCCAGCCAATAGCAAGCATTTCTGCTAGAATGTCGCCCCCCCCCCCCCCCCCCAGTCCCCAATTTTAATGCCCATTACCCCATGTGGGGCAGTGCTTCTGCATCTAGTTGAGGTCTCCTCATAGAAAAGTTTCTTGCAGATCGTGACCTGTGTCTTCTTAATTATGGTTCCCCTACCCATTGTAGTGCTGCTTATGACACTTTTTCTGCCATTGATCTTTCTCTCACTTCCACTCCCCTTTTCTCTTAGTTACATGCCATCCAGGCGCTTGGTGGGGCAGGGCCTTTGCCATCGAGCCTTGCAACACCTTACGTGGCACCCACCCTCTGCCAGACTCATTACTTTTAAACACCTTCATGCCTAAGCCCATTACTTAATCTGACAGAGCTATCAGGTGTGTTGGGATCACTTTGTCACCTGCCTAGGTTCTTCTGACCCTTCATCACATGTGTGATGCCAACAGCTGTCTTCCATTATGTCTCGCACTCCCATATGGTCTTCATGTGGAGCAGTTGGTTCTTGTGTAATGTCTTGTGACCCATTCTGCAACGGCTTCAGCATCAGCTTCCAACCCAGCTGCCTTCCTCTTCCAGAAATAGCAGGCTGAAGCTTACCCCTTGTCAGGTGGAATCCTACCATGAACCTTGTACTGAATGGGAACTTCTTATGGCCCTGTCCTCTTCACACGATTCAGCCCCTGGCCCCAATTCCACCCATGACCAGTTGTGTCAATGACTCAATCCTCCACAACAATAATAATTCGTCCAGTTGTTTAACTGTATTTGGCTCGAAGTTGTTTTCCTCTCTTAATGGAGGGACAGTATTGTGGTTCCTGTCCTTAAACCCAGTAAGGATCCATCGTTCCTCAGTAGTTACCAGCCAATCAGTCTGACCAACATACCTTGTAAGTTATTCGAGCGGCTGGTGGCTCTTCAGCTGTGTTTGGTCCTCAAGTCTTTGGGGGCCTTTTGTCTCCTTATCAGTGTGGCTTTCAGGAGGGATGGTATCCAATCAATCATCTGCTTCAGTATGAAACCCCAGTTTGGCAGGGTTTTTCTCAGCATCGCTCTCTTGTCACAGTTTCCTTCAACTTTTGTAATGCACGTGACATGGCTTGGCACCATGACATCTTTCTTACACTTCATGAGTGTGGGTCTTTGGGGCCCTTCCCAATGTTTATTCACCAGTTCCTGTAACACTACAGGGTTTCCACAGGTTCTGGATATCAAGGAATTTCAGACACATAAGGGAAATCAGGGAAATGGTTTGTTTGCTGATATGTCATGCATCGTCGCTGGCCGGGTGCAGCCGAGCACCTGCGCTGCTTCCCTACTCCCTCATTCTTACTGCTTCTCCTCTTTCTATCACTCCCATCAGCTTGCAGTCAGTGCTGCCACCACTTCTTGCCACTAGAGTTGTGACTGAGTGATTGTGTGAATGTGTGTGTGCTCTCATTTTCTGACAAAAGCTACAGCTGAAAATTTGGTTGTGAGAGTGTGATTGTCTTTCTCTACATGCCTGCCTGTGGCTCAGCAGTCATCTTTACAGTGAGTTGCTACCTATCCTCATTAGTATGGATTCTTAAAGTATTTGAACAAGTTATCTGTTGCTTGATTGATTACCTTGGTCTCATTTCAACAACATGCTGTCTGTGGCTCATGAATAGCTGACCGTACGAGTGGATTTCCATGACAGGCCAAAACTGCAGGCCATTTCTGTGGGTATCTGTAATGGATCGGGCCTACTGATCTGAAGCCATTCGGTTCCCACTAATGTACAGGCCCTGCCCATGCGATCTAGTCTCACCAACCTGCCTACAGGTTGGGTCTGTCTGTCTGGGTGTGGCATAATGTAGCGGATTTTCATTGTTTATCCTTGGACCCACGACAGTGCTCCTCAGCAGACCAGAGGCCATGGGCATGAATTTCAGAAATTGTGACTGTCGTGCTGCAAGTACATTGTACTGTGTGGAATTTATATACATGTTATTTGTTTTAGTACATTTTGGCATTTCAAAAGTAGTTTATATGTGAAAAAGTATGGACAATAAGAAGAAGAAAATTGTGTCAGTTGCTGGCGGTTTGTGCACTATGTACTCATATATTTCTCAAAAGAAAAATCACAAAATATGTGTAAAATAATAGATATACCACAACAGGTAATAACTGGCAATAACAAACATAGTAGGACCAACATTATATTGGCGGTCATGTACAGTTTTGGTTTACACAATTCTTCCCCGCCTTATACTTCTTTCAGGAGGCCTACTTTTTTCTGGGGTTATTTCCAAAATCAGTGGAAGTATTTTAAATCTGTCTTGCAACTTCATGGAAATGCATATTTTTGTCTCCAAACATGTTTTGTTTTGTTGAAATGAAATAATGTCAGTGGTCTTAATGAAACACATATTCCATTTGGCTTGATTTCTCCATCTGAAAACAGTTCATTACAAAACATGTGGATGCTGGTACTAAAGATTTTTGCTCACATCAGGAAATGCCATTTGCTTACAAGTTTTTTTTAGATATTTCCTTGTTTGCACTGTTGTTTCTTGTACTGTAACTGAAAAGACAGATTGTCAACTTACGTTTTAACTTACCCTTGAGATCTCAAAATTTGTCAGGGAAAAATGCTAAAACTGCTGGAAATTAGGGAATTTCACTTATGGAAACAGGTTGGAGCAATTCTCAGGTCTTCACAGACTCGGGGGAATGATGTTCTGCAGGATTCCGTATTAAGTGTCCTTCATCACTATTATTGTGCTCTTGGCCTCTGTTGGACTACGTCACAGCACCTGCTCTGTATGTGTATGATTTCTGCATCTGAATTAGTTCCTACTCGGTGGCCTTTGCAGGGTGCCATCCTGTATACTTCTGTGTATAATCTCTCTCACAATTTTCAGTTCTCTCCCTTTAAATCATGGGTAGTGTATTTCTGTCGCTGGACTATGGTTCGTCATGACCTGGAGCTCTACCTCGACACCCAGTGCATGACCATTGTCCCACAGTTCTGTTTCTTGGGCCCTCATTTTGACAACAAGCTTACTTGGATAACCCATATCCTCCTCCCAAAGATTGGCTATTTCCATAAACTCAATGTCCGTCACTTCCTTGCCCACACCTTTTGGGGTGCAGATCGTTCAACTCTTCTCTGCCTCTATCAGACGATAGTCCTGTACCATCTGGACTTCGGTTGTAAAGTTTGTGGCTCAGCTCCCCCTTTCACACTGCACCTCTTGTACCCAGTCCACCATCATAGTATCCTTTTGACCACCGGTGCCTTTCGCACTAGCCCTGTAGATATTCTTCTGTTAATGCTGGGATGCCCCCCGCCCCTGGTTCAACAGTCTCAGCTCCAGATTTCCTATGCCATCACTATCTGCTCTTTCCCTGCTCACCCCTCCCCCTTTTCCTGTCTGCCTTTCAGTGGGTTTACCAGTTGGGCTCCACCTTACTTCTCTTTGCCAAGATTTCCATCTTAGCTGTTAGACCTGTTCCCCACTTTCTGTCCTAAATACCCTTCCTTGGTTAGTTCCTCGGCCCAGGATTTGGATGGACCACTCCAGGTGTCCAAAACCCTGCATCTCTCTGACCATGTTCCATTGTTTGTTCCACCCACTTTTACAAGAATTTTGGATACTATTTTTTTCTCCAGTGGCTCTAAATCTGCCAGTCGTGTGGGCTATGCCTTCATGTCCTCTGTTGGCGCAGAACACCATGTCTTCCTAGCCATGTGTGGGGTGGTGACTGCAGAAGTGACAGCTGTTTACCTGGCCCTTTGCTTCATTAAATGGTCCTCCCTCACCCGAGTTTTGTTGTGTATGGACTAGATGAGTATCCTTCAGGCTATTATGTGGTGTTTTTCCCTCCACCTCTTGGTCTCTGCCATCCATGGCCTTCCCACTGATCTTGACTGTGCTGCTTCTTCAGTTAATTTCCTGTGGGTTCCTGGCCACAAGGGTACACTGGGCTTGCCGATTGTCTGGCTGGAAAGGGGGGGGGGGGGGGGGGGAGGGAGGAGGAGGCAGCCACCTATCGACCTTTCTCCGTGTCTAGGGAATGAAGTTGCGGTATCATGTCATTTTCCTTTGCACTCAGTCATGGGCCGACTCGTGGGGGGCCACACCATCTAATAAACTTTGTGCAATTAAGGCGACTTCTATCCTGGTGGTAACCTACCATCCTCTGCCGCTGTCTTATCAGCCGTATCAGGTTATCCCATGTTTTTTACTTTTAATGAGTCCCCCCTCCTCCCCTTTATAGTTGTGAGGCCCCACCTCACAATGATCCATATTTTAGTGGACTACCCCTGCCATTTGGCTCTTCATACTAAATATGTCCTCCCACTCTCCATGTCATGGGTGTTAGATGGCCCTTGTATGGTTATGTCCATCCTCAGTTTCTTTCATGAAAGTGGTTTTTCCTCCCAGATTTAAGTTCTTGAAAATCCTGCTGGAATTGAAATCCCCCCGTTAGTATTGGCATTGGTTTCTTGTCTTGGCCAGATCCTCCCCTCCCCCTTTTTCCTTATGCTTTGTTGGGTCTTTTGTGTCATTTTGTTCCCATTTTTATTGCATCTTCTTCCTCTGGTGTTGCCACCATTCTGTCGTAATCATGGTATGGTGTGAGGACTGGGAAAGGTTGGCAGTGCTGACGCCCCATCACACTTCCTGGTGCACCCTTGCTCTTGCCCCTCCCCACCTCTTGCCCTCATATGATTTACTCTTACTGCCTCCCTGACAATCCTTCTGTCTCTTTGTTTGCCCAATTTTCTTGCCTATTGACTGGAGACTGCTGTTGGTGTTGTTCCTCCCTTAATTTCTGCCACTTTGGATCGTGGGAACATTGACCTCACTGTTTGATCCCCCCACCCAACCAGCCAACAAGGATCCTGGGGGAACACTCGATATCTAAAATGACCAGCTATCTACAAACTTGATGTTGTGGAGGACAGCTTGGTGACATATGAAATTTGATAATGCATCGATCACCAACCAGCACATGCTTTTCAAAAGACAACCTGCGAAGTCGATGTGCACACTGCCCCAAGGGTGCTCCTGATTTTGTGCACAGGTCATGCAAACCCTTCCAAGGCGTTTGATGTTTTGATCAATTGCTGGCCAGTAGACGACCATAAGAGTCATACCCCAGTGTGACACATGCAGCAGCTGGTGTATGTAAGGGATGCAACACTGGAGGGACAAAAACTCAACAGCTTTGCTCCTCCATGGCGAGAATGAGGACTCCCTGGACAACATTGAGTTGATCACCTAGGGGAAGAGACTGATGACCTCAGAAGTCAAGTCCCATAGTGCTCAGAGCCATTTGAATGTAGGGGAAGAAATGTATGCCATGCTGAGTCCATCCTGAAACACTGTTCCGGAAAAGCAGGTCAGCGGCCGCAACCTCCCACGCCGTCAAAGTAAAGTCCAGCCAGGTCTACAGTAAGGCACCGTACAATGCGAAAATGGTCGGTCAAACTCTGAATCTGGTCCTACTGGCAATTGCTGTAGTGCATTTGTGTTTGCATGCTGATTGGTAGACCGATTGGTAGACCAGTACTGAATGACTGTCATAAGAATAGCTCCAGAATGAGATTTTCACTCTGCAGCGGAGTGTGCGCTGATATGAAACTTCCTGGCAGATTAAAACTTTGAGCCAGACCAAGACTCGAACTCAGGACCTTTGCCTACCTAAGCACGACTAACGCCCCGTCCTCACAGCTTTATTTCTGCCAGTACCTCGTCTCCTACCTTCCAAACTTTACAGAAGCTCTCCTGCGAACCTTGCAGAACTAGCAATCCTGAAAGAAAGGATATTGCAGAGACGTGGCTTAGCCACAGCCTGAGGGATGTTTCCAGAATGGTTTGCAGGAGAGCTTCTGTAAAGTTTGGAAGGTAGGAGTCGAGGTACTGGCAGAAGTAAAGCTGTGAGGATGGGGCGTGAGTTGTGCTTGGGTAGCTCAGTTGGTAGAGCACTTGCCCGCGAAAGGCAAAGGTCCCGAGTTTGAGTCTCGGTCCGGCACACAGTTTTAATCTGCCAGGAAGTTTCATAAGAATAGTTACTGAGAAAAAGTACCCACCTGTGCCGTTGGTGAGTAGTGGTAGTTTGGAAAGCAAGCTAAATGAGAAAACCAGTAAGTTGTGATCAGTGATCAGTAGGAACTTCACCCCATACCAGAAAACATGAAACTTTTTCTTTCTGAAATTGATAGACATACCTCCTTTTCCACCTGTGAATAATCACACTGTGCAGTGGAAAGAATCTTCGATGCATAAGCAGTGGGCTGCTCAGTGTCATATGGGTTCGGATGCAACAGGACCACACCAAGGCCATACTGCATTGTGTCACAGGTCAGGATTAAAGGTTTACCAGGTGTAAAAGAATCCAATCAGGGAGCAGAACACAGACACTGCTTGAGGGACTAAAAAGATCATTGACAATCTGCAGACCAGACAAATTTAACACCCTGTTAGCAAAGCTGGTTAAGAGGATGGCAGATGTGCGAGGCCTGATGAGTGAATTTGCCATAATACGAAATCTTGCCCAAGAAGGACTTGGGCTCATTCTGGTTATTGGGTACTGGGAGGCTGATTGATCACTAGTAGGGATGAGGCAATCTTTACCAAGCAAATGACCCAAAAAATGCACCTTTCAAGGGGGGGGGGGGGGGAACTACATTTTTCCGATTTACAACAAAGGCCATTCTCCAGCAGACATTCGAAAACCCTGTGCATATTTCACAGATGCTCCTCTCGCTTTGGAGCCCATGACCCAGATGTCATAAAGGTAGTTCATGTGACAAGGAATGTCGTCTCTCCAAATTTTGTTGATAAGTTCTGGATATGGACATGATTACAAAAGGCAGGTGATTAAATTGATAAAGCCCAAAGAGGGTGATGAGCACTAAGAAACTCCAGGTATGCATCATGCAAGTGAATGCACGAGAATTACTGGCCCCCTCACAATTTTGCCAACAGCACTTCTGGCCAAGGGATGAGATACAGGTCTGAGCATTGATCATCTGTTAAAAATCGCTGTAAAGGTGCATTGTGCCATCTGGCTTCCGAATCACCACCAAAGAAACAACACCGAGGTCCTGCCAGTTCCTCAATTTGACCTTGATCTTATCATGAATAGCGAAGGGAGTTGGATATTTCATATGGCTTAAGGGAGATTTGTGCCTTGAAATTTTCTGGCCAACGAAGGTATTCTTGAATAGAGACTTGTACGACCATAGTAAAGAGTCAGCATCTTGGTCGAGGACTGACTGAGACACTAAATATACTTTGTCAGCTATCTGAAAGCCACTAACAGAAAAAAGCATCTAACCCAAAAATATTTTGAGCCAAAAGTGAATTAACCACTAATAATGTAAGCTGCCATTCCACATTCTTATAACATGCAGAGATAGAGAATTATCCCCTGAAAGGGATATATTGTTTACTATAAGGCAGAGACTGATAGAGTTCGGCTGTTGCAATGCAGGGCAGCCCAACAGCCTATATGTATCTAAGTTAATTAGGCTCACCAATGCTGCTGTGTCTGTCTGAAATTCAGTTGGTTGCCCATCCACTATCAATGACAGCAGAATACATTGTAGCACTGTTTGTAAGATGTTGGAGACAGTCTCTGAGTCCAGAGAAAGCACTGGGGCCTCCTACATCTGCTCTGTGCCTTGCCATTTGTCACAAACTGTTGCTAAATGGCCTATTTTGTGACAGACCCCCCCCCCCCCCCCCCCCAATATGATCTCTCTACATGTGAGCAGTTTTGTCGAACATGCACCAAAAGACAGTCAGGGCACAGCCACCAGCTTTCCCAATGATCAGAAGGAGAGCAATACAAAGAATCCAAATAAAGTTACAAGTAGGGATTATGACACTTTGAATGACACGTACCCACCGACACAGGAGAAGGTAGGCAGCGCTGTGATGTCACTGCTCTAGAATCGGTACGGCGTCAGCACATGGCAGCTCACCGGAAGACAAGGTTGCCTTGCTCATTCCACAGGGCAGCAACAACTGTGTACCATGTATGTCTGACTTTGCCAGCTCTTAATTGTTGGCAAGCATGTCCCTTGCTGCTACTGTACAGAGTTCATTAAGGGTAAGTTTCTCAGGGTTGGTAGACTGCTTCAAATTCTGAACAATTTTGTAGAAACCCGCACTACTGAATACTATCAAGACAGCCTTATCAGCTGGAAAATTTTACCAGTAGTTGGCAGAAGCATCTTAACATGAATGGGGGTCTGCTACAAATGACAGATGGATCACAATATGATGACTATGGTTTGAGTTTCACATTGCACCAACCATACTGTACAGTGTGCAAGACTGCTCAAGTTCAGCTGTCAACTAGTTGTGGCACTGTTAGGTTAGCACATTCACCACGATCAGGTTGTACGACATTGGAGGGGGAAATTGCTTTCTAATTGTCCTGAGACCAAAACCACATTAAAAGCAAAATGGCATCATTTTTTTAATTATTCTGAGGCAAAAAACTGCATAAAAAGCAAACTGACATTGCTTTTTAATTGTCCTGGGGTCAAAAACCATATAAAAAGCAAAATGACATCAGTTTTTAATTGTCATGAGAGTGACGCAAGACATGTTCAATATGTTGTCCACTGTTCTGTGCCGCAAGTTGAAATAAAAAACATTATGTTTTACAACAGATTGGAGTGTCTTGTGGGTCACGTTCAGAATGTGTTGTGCAGTGTGTGCCTTCAATTCAGCTACATTCGTAATTGTAGCACTAAATGTTTCTTTCAGATAAACCCATAGCCAGAAGTCACACAGATTAAGACCAGGTGATCTGGATGCCCAGGCTGTAGGGAAATGATGGCAGATAATTATAGCATTTCCAAAATGCCTCTGCAATGCACAGAGGAGTGCTGTCTTGCATAAAAATGATCCTACCCACACACCCATGGTGTCGGAGGGTTGGAATGATGTTTCTGCATGAAAAACTCTAATAGCATTTACCGGTGACAGTACAGGCAACAGGACTCCCCAAGACTCATCTCCACGAAATAATATTGCCTTACAATAAACGATGTGCCATCAACCCGCACCACACAGTCACCTTTGCAGAATGGAGTGGTACCAGTTGATCTTCTGTTGCCCATGTTCTGCAACCCTGCATATTGACATGTCCTTGGAGATGGAAATGGGTTTTGTCTGTGCACAAAATGTACCATGGCCACACATTGTCCAATTCCATTGAGCAAGAAATTCCAGAGCGAACGGTTGTCTTGCTGGCAGGTCAGCAGGTAGCAACTCCTGAACATAGGTGATTTTTGTATGGGTAGCAATGTAGGGTGTTGCATAGGATTTTATGAAGCATGTCAAACGGTCAGCAATTCCCTGTGCACTGAATGATTATACACCAAGACTCAACCCCCCTTGCAGTGCTGTGGCCACATCTTCGACAGATGTTGGAGCAATTGCTTTCCTCCTGTTGCATTGAACTTCAAAAGAACCTGTCTTTTTGAATTTTGTTATCATTTCTCCAGACCCTTAGCAGACATTGGAACAATTCAATTTTTCGTATCCTTCAATGTCTGAAACTTCTGCAGCACTATTGGTGTGCAGTCACCATTCTTGTAAAGGAGCTGTACCAGCAGCATCCGATCCTTCATAGATACAGTCATTTGGGCATCCCAATTGCAAACTGAAGAACAGCTGTGTGTCACATGTCTGTTTGTGTACATATAATATCCTGCTCAAATTTGGTGTCATTCTGAGCAGTGTTTCTCTTTCTACAGAGTTTCTAAATTGCTACTTTAATTATGGACACACTGTATATGCAATCACCCATTCAAAGTAACTATATACTGCCTCATTCAAAAGTATCAAGACACCTGTATGTGCAATTGACTGCTTGATATAATTAGACATGGATCCCTGTGAGTGTAAAAGGAGGTGGGGAGTGTTGTGTTGTGTTAGTAGAGAAGCAGTAACAGCAGAGTGCGTTAGGCAAGAGAGTTCAGTTGCTCTGAATATAGACTAGTCATTTGATGTCACCTGAATAACATATCCATCATAAACATTTCAATCTCTCTCTAAAGCTCTCCAAGTCGACTGTTGGTGATATGATTATGAAGTGAAATGTGAAGGAACCACTACAGCTAAACCAAGACCAGGCAGAGATCTAGTACTGATGAACAGGGGCTGTCTAGCATTTTGGAGGGTAATTGTTAAAAATCGTATGAAATCAGTGGAAAAGATCACACCTGAGTTTGAGCATTACCGGCAGTCCAGCTAGAATAATGACTTGCACTGAGGGAGTAGAAATAGTGGGGTAGAATGGCCGAGCAACTCCTTGTAAACCACATGTTTCTATAGTCATTGCTAAGCGACACTTTATTTGGTGTAAAGAACGAAGCCACCAGACCATGAATGACTGGAAACGAGTGCTGAATCACTCTATACCCTGTGACAATCCAATGGAAGGGTTTGGCTGTAGCAAATGCATGGGGAGTGTTACCTGCCATCATGCATAGTGCCAGCAGTGAAGTACAGAAGAGTTGATGTTACGATATGTGGGGGTGTTTCTCAAGGTTAGGATGTGATCCCCCTTACTGTGCTTGGGAAAATGCTAAATGCGGGAGGATATGAACACATATTACAGCATTGTGTACTGTATACAGTAGAGGAACAGTTCAGAGACAGTGATCATTTGTATCAGCAGACAGTGTGTCCTATCAAAGCAGCATCTGTGAGGCTATGGCTTGTGGACAGTAATAATCCTGAAATGGTGGTGGTGGTTGTTGGGATGTTTAAGGGGGGCTAAACAGCTAAGGTCATTAGTCCCCCATCCTGAAATGAATTGGCCTGTCCAGAGTCTCGACATGAACCCAATGGAACATCTTTGGGATGAGTTAGAGCATAGACTTCACTCCAGATTCCAGCATCCAATGTCACTTACCTTCTGTGGTTTCAACTGTTGAGGAAGAATAGGCTGCCATTTCTCTGCGGACATTCAGACACCTCATTGAAAGTGTCCCCTGCAGAGTTCAAGTCATAATAGAAGTGAAGGGTGGACACACCACATATTAATATCTACTAATAGGTGTTCGAATACTTTTGATCAAGTAGTCTAAAGTCTCAGCACAAGTGGGAAATCTGAAAATAAGATACTCCTATAAAAATCATTGCTGCTGGTGGTGGTGATGTTTATACTAACATATTACTTAATAAAGTGTTTTAAACATGACATATGGCTCTTCTAACACTGTGCTGATAGATGTTTAATACCACCAAGAAACTAGCATCATCAGTGTGAATTTATTTTAGTCTTGATTGGTCCCCCATTTTTCACTACTGACTCATGAATCAAGTTTTCTTCAGTGGGACTTAGTGATTCACTAATTTTACTGCAAGACCACTGAAAAACGTTCATCTTGAGCCAGCCTTAGGTTTTGTAGTTGGGGCAACTGGTCAACATTACTGTTAATTAATTACTGTAAGCTCTGAGAATGTTTCACTGATCATCAGTATGTATGGTCATGAAATGTTGTGTGTTCATAGCACAGCAATCTTGTTTAACTGCATCAATTGACAGAATATGGTAAATACCCTGACATAAACAATATTTTTCCACTTCATTTAAAATGAGTTTTAGTTATTGGCAGAGGTATAGAACTTAGCAGGAAGGAAGGAGGTTACACATTTTTCAGTCGTCAATGAGGCATTTAGTGGATAGACTCAATGTAATGGTAATTTGTGATAAAAAAATTAAAATGCTCATGCAGAGCACAGATGTGTGCAAGTACAAATCCTGACTGATGTGAGGACGAGAGTGGGGTAGGGGCGCATTTAAAAGTCACATTATTTTTCTTGAATATCTTGAAAACGGCTGCTTCTAGCGCAAAGAATTCCCAGCATGAAATTAAACTATATTGAATCTCCTACAAAAGAGGTCCTATTCATTTTTCTCTAGGACTAATAGTTTCTGTGTTGCAGGGATGGAAAAATCATTTATTATTAAGAATAGTCTTTCAGTGGTATAAAACTGATGTTTATTGTTAAATGAAGTGGATAAAGAAAAAAATATTGAATATGTGTACTACATGTAAGTGCTGTAGAACTATATTATGGGATAAATTGTGTTCCGGGGTTGTGTCACTACATTAAATACAGATATGAGTTACTAATAGTATTTCAACATAGGAAAAGCATATCAACAGATTCAGCATTACTCTCTGCACACTATTCTATACTACTAGGGAGAAACTGATTCTTAGTCATCTAGTACAGCAGTTGTAGCGGTCCTCCTGAAAAGATGACTTCCTCCACTGTAAGGGCTGCTCAGTTTCTTGTTCACACGCAGACATTACCTCCCCTGCATTTCCTGTCTAGTTGTTTATGTAAATAAGCAGACTAACTTCACTGAACTCATATTGATATAGTTGAGATATTTACAGTTTATTATATAAGTACTCATTTTTTAGTTGTTAGTGAGGTTACAAGTAAAATATTTTCCTACAAGCAATTGGTGAGAACTGATTAATTTGTAAATGTGATGATGTCAGGTACCTATGTGGCATTGGTGGGAAAGGGATTGGATTGGTAAATGCATCTTGCTGCCCTTTGCCGTTGGCAGCATGTTTTAAAGCCATGTAAGTGTGTTGTATTCATTTGGTGGTGAATTACTGAAAGACCAGAAAACTACTGCACATCTCTCACCATTGTGTTATTAGTAGGCTGCATAAATCTCTTTCATTCAGGGGTACCTGGCACTTTGCAGAATGGGCTGCACTGAGTGAAGCCGCTTACCACACATCCACAGTGTATCTTGCAAGTTGAGTGTCAGTATCTCTGATGGAATAGGGCTGATCATATTCAGATCTATAACAGTAATCTGCTGTAATGCATATCTTAAGTTTCATATCAACTAGGTGACCTACCTCTGCTAAACAGGGAGCCAATTTAAGCCTTAGGGACTCTTCATATTTTGAGAGAGCCTGGGCTGTGGTGATGCATTTGATGATACCAGTCATGTTGCAAAAAGTACTCCAGCCATTGATAGTGGAGAAATGGAAATCAAAATTGCTGAGTACATATTGCCAGAATGCTACACTTGGGCCAGTGGTATAAAGTTGACAGCTCCAGCTGTGGAGGCTTTTTACCAAATAGCTGATATAACAACTGCAAATAAGTACTTACTTAGTAAACTAAAATTGATTCTGTCATATAAACATGAAATAAGTGAATTTATTTTGACTACCTTGCATGAGAGAACTGAACAAGAAATGTTAGGGAGGTGTAGTTTGTCTGTAAGCTCAAAAGTTAGCAACCCTCGTGTTATTACTGGAAAAGCACAACAACTGCCTTACACAGTAACTAGGAATCTAGTAGTGTAGAAAACTGTGCAGAGAGTTTTGTAGATTTGTGTCCACATGGATTTCGTGAGTCAGTATTGTTAGTAACTCATATCTATGTTCCGTGTAGTGTTAACGCACTTTTCGGAACACATCACCTGGCACACTGTCTTGTCAGTGATATATAAGATGAGCTGTGGAAAAGTTGATATAACTTCGTGAAACACACTGCAGTTGCATTTTTTGACCTAGTATGGTATAGGGAGTGTTTACTCTTCGGTTTGCAGACCTATGAAGGAGGGAAGTGCATGATCACAATCTGGCAACCTATCTTTTCTCATGTTTCAAACATCAGTCCCTTCCCACCCCTGTTCCACACTCTTGCACCCCTAGAATACCATTTATCCCTTAATATAGTTCTTCTGCACTCAGGCATAGTAGACACATTCAATATTTGCTTTTAACCCACTTCATTAACAATAAATATTGATTTATTCCATTAACACCATTTTTAATAATCTGTGTGTTTGTCATCCCCTGCAACACAGAAACCATTAGTCCTACAGAAAAAAAAATCAATAGCAGCTTTCTTGTAGGAAATTTAATGTAGTTTAATTTTTTTACTGCGAATCATTTTCACTAGAAGCTGCAGTTTTCAATATATTAAAGAGAAACATAAAGTGACCTCTAAACTCGCTCACACTCCACCATTCAGAATTTCAGTATGTTGTTTTATGACACTCCCGCCTGTCGCTGTACAAAAATTTGTGACTACTCAATTTTTTCCCTAATTTTCCTTCAGTGATTGGAGTAATTATTGATACTTTATTTATAGTAAAGATTTATGTCCACAAATCCACATGGCATACATTATGAAGAATTGAACTTGTCGGATTTAAGAAGAAAGTTCAAACGTTTCCGTTCTCAGGAAATTCCAACAGTATTAGTATAGTTTCAAATTTTCACAAATTTGTGTTTTTGGAATAGACTGCAGTTTTCATTTGTTCCATCGAAAGTTTTATGTCATTGTTGTATGCTATTTTCAGTTCTGCACAGTTCTTGGAGAGAAAAGTATTTTAACTCTTTGTAACATTGAGTAATGGTTTTCAGTTGACATTGATTCATGTAATGAATCAGCATCTGTGAACAAGATTTTCTCATGTTGGCAGAAACCTAATTTGGCCTCACAAAAACAGCCCCCCAGATTTTAGTTACATAGTATATCTAATTCTGGCTAACTAAACTGCCTTATAATTTCCTGTTGAAACACAAATATGACTGGAGTAAAATTACTGGATGCATAATGAACTCTATGAATTGCCTTTATGGCATTTTGTGAGATATCGAAGTCATTATTCGCCTTTCATTATACCCTGTAAACGAAAGTGCTCTTTACCTTGATTGTAGCAGTGTACAAATGTTTACATGCAAAAGTGCCTAAAATTTTGATGCTCATTCATATTTTAGGGCAACTTAAAATACTTTGGTAACTATTAGAAAGCTTGATGCGCCAAATAAAAAGAGTGTGTTTTTATGTTTGTGCATGTTTAGTCGAAAGTTCATTATGAACTTAAATATTTTACATTTCAGGCTCCACAAAGCTGGCTTAAGAAAATATATGGCGAAAGCATGGTAAGTACCTTAAACAGATTGGAGTGATTCTGTTTGAATGTGTTAAGTTTTAGACCAACGTGTAATTTGTTCATAGGTTACTAGAGACTGGCCTCATTATGCACTTCTCATTGACAACCGAGATGTTACGCTATTATATGAAGAGGATTATATAAGATTTTCCAATGTACCTACCACATATGTTGTACAGGAAGACCTGGAATTATTGAAAAGTACTGAAGTAAGTAGTGTGCACAAATTTCAAATGCGTGTGTGTGTGTGTGTGTGTGTGTGTGTGTGTGTGTGTGTGTGTGTAAACAACCAATTCATTACGATGAGAGGCAGCATGTTTATACCCCATATTTTCACTTAATATATGTATGATCTGTGTGTTTTAAGCAATTCAGAGTTCTGCTATTTCAGTGGAAATATACTATAGCTGGATCAATTAATTGTCAGGCCTGCTGACCTAGTGGTAAAGCACATGGCTGGAAACTGAAATTTCATGGGATTGAATCCCAGTTCAACCAAGAAATGTTTATCTACCTGTTACCTAGCCTTCACCTCTCAATGATGTGAAGATTCCCTAGGAACAAAATGTGGTTCAGATTCAGTGTTAAACTGTAGGGTTACTGGAGTAGTTAGGGCTCTGCTAGTCACTGAAGTGGCATTCAGTTGAAAGATTTATAGCAGGCTGTTGAGCCATGCACAGATACTATTACTATTATTATTATTATTATTATTATTATTATATCAGTCAGCTTTAAACTTTCTTAATAAGAAAAAGCTGCAATACTATTATCAAAGTGCTTTGGCATGCAACAGGCGGGAGGTGTAAAAAGACTTCATGACTCAATCACATTTGTTCAGTACCACAAATTTACAGTAATATTTTAGGCAAAAATTTGATGTGGAGAAAATTTCTTCAGGTATGGTTTAAGATTAGGAAATTATATATGGAAATGATGTATATTTCCATATGCAAGATTCAAAAGGTATCATTAAGTGCCACTGTCCACTACATCATTTGCAAAGAACTGCAGAGATATTAGCAGCAGAAGTGGGTACTAACACTTGTGTGTGATACATGGTGAACATGGAAAGATTTACTACTGACATTTTTCTACTAATGTGGATGTGACAAACTGAGATATTTGTAGATTGTAAGTGCTGTTAAGTTACACTAAAGAGTCAGTCAGTCAGCTTATGAATACAGGAGGAGAGTGAGTGAAAGAGATTTTTTCACAGTGGAACTTAAAAATAGAAAGGGGGCGAGGGTACAATCGTAGTAGCGTACACACTTTCCTCTCACACTTTAAGGTAGCTTGAACAGTACAGGGTGTCCCACTCAAACCTCCCTGATTTCAAAGACCCGGGGGGGGGGGGGGGGGGGGGGACACAGTAGATACGACAATGAAAAATGCACCACATGTGGAGCATCTCAAAGAATTTATTTATCATCAATACACCTCTACACGTGAACCATTTGTAGCACAGAGAATATTGAGTCTATATTCAATTTCTTGCCAAGTTCTTTGTAACATTTCCTCTGTTATTGTTGCAGTTGCATTAGTGATACGATGTCGCAATGTAGGAATATCGTCCACTTTGGTCGTATACACGCAGTCCTTCATGAATCTCCACATGAAGAAATCAAACGGCATAATGTCGGGTGAACGCGTTGACCAGCCAATGGGTCCTCCCCATCCAATCCAACGATTGGGAAATTTCCTATCCAGGAACTTGCGAACAGCCATTTACCGATGTGGCGGAGCTCCACCTTGTTGAAAAATGTTGTTGGGTTGTAAGTCTTGTATCTGAGGGTACAAAAACTGCTCCAACATGTCCAGATACACTGACCCATTCACTGTTTGTTCCGCAAAGAAGAACGGTCCAACAATCCTGTCGTGCATTAACCCACACCAGACGTTTAGTTTAGGGCTATCATGAACGTGTTCAATGACAGTGTGCGGATTTTGTGAATCCCAAATCCGAACATTATGCCTATTAACCCTTCCTGATAGATGAAAGGTTGCCTCATCTGAGAATAAACATCTTTCCACGAAGCTGGCATCCATATCAATACGGTGCAGCATATCTGCAGCAAATTGTTGTCAGTATGGTTTGTTGTTCAGCATCAGATGTTGCAGAATTTGCACTTTGTAAGCACACATACGAAGACGCTGGTGAACTACATGATGCAATGTTGATCGAGATACACCAAGTTGCTTAGATGCTTCACGAATTGACTTAAGGGGCTTCTGAGAAACGTTTGTCTATGTCCTCCACTGTCTCTTCTGAAACTCCTTAACATGCACCGCCAGAATGTTTCAGAACATTTCCTGTTGCCAGAAACTTCCTATACCATTCCTTAATTGTTTTCACATCAGGTGGATCACATTCATACACACAACGATAATTTCTTTGCACAGTAGTTGGCAATTTTGTTTCTGCAAACCACACTACTGCTTGCGCACACTGCTGTGGAGTCGCCATTTTCACTTCATCAACCATGCTGCACTCTGGCGACGATACTTGGCACTTCTGATGTGGGAATATAAATTCTTTGAGATGCACTACAATGTGGTGCATTTTTCATTGTCATATCTACTGTGGTTTTTCCCTCCTGGGTCCTTGAAATCAGGGAGGTATGAGTGGGACACCCTATATATTGATACGGGTTGAGGGGAGAGAGACCATTGAAGAAAACAAAGTCAAGTACAAATCAGATGCAACACAAGATGAAATTGATTTTTAGGAAACCACTACCACATAAATACAACATTCTGTCTCCATGTTTGATTCTCCACAATGATTTGTGCTATGGAATACATTGTGGGGAGACAGAGGTGGAGAGGAGAAGACAGAAAGTAATAAAGAAAGAAAGAAATCACTAATAAGTCTCATATTGAAATTGTATGATAAAGATTCTGTAAAATCTGCAAATCATTTGCAGCCCTAGAACAGTTAAAGCCCCAATTCTAACATTTTTGTCAACATATTGTATCATAGGATCATTGTTTGCATCATGTATAGAAAAGATGAGTCAGATATATAACAAGGCTAAAGCTGGCCGTTAAACACAAATTACCACCATGTACCACAGCACAATAATCATTTTATCAAGCTGCAGTATATGCAGACTGATATCTTAGGGTCTATATATTGTAATATTCCATCCTCTAGACCAGAGCCCGGCAAAGATTTTTTGTAAAAGACCAAACATTACAGATTTTATACTCTGTAGGCCATACCCAAGTTTTTTTCAGGCAGCTCTACTAAAAACAGGAAAAACAAGTTTGCACAAAGAGAGTGATAAAAATCTAATACAATAAAAATACTCAGTAGACACAGTTGTTTGATACACAATTTTACTAGTGTGATTAATGAAGTGCCTAATATTTCAACAAATTGGTGGCAAAGTTAATGCAATCATAAAAACTGATTGCGATAAAAACACTCTATAGAAATAGTTGCTGTCATCTGAATACAACTTCACTAATGATACGAATAAATTTTTTGTTTTTGTCGATAACATTTCACTAGACGGGATCAGAGTTAGTGCTCCCTGTCATCAAAATTGATTGCAAATTTTCATTTGCTAATGCTAATTTATATTATTATTTTACATATTTCATCTCTGAAAACGTTTCTTCACACAAATACGTACTTGATATGGAGATCAAACCCCGATCATATGATCTCAGTTCACCATATTCATAACTTTGAAGACACTTATAGAATTCTGTTAAGATTCTGATCTTGAAATTTGCCCTCTAGCATGTTGTCACATTACAGGTTAAATTACTTCCACCTGAAGGTTAGTTGGAAATTTCTCAGTGGTACAGTAAAATGGATTTTAAAACGTGGAAATGTCTTCTGAACTTACATCAAGATCTGAAAAACATTGCTGGAACTGTTTTCTGAGCCTGGAAAATATGTCATTTGCAACTTTGTGAGGGAATGGAGAGTTCAACTCCTCTTGCAGTTTTTGACAGCATGGGAAATGCACGAAGTGCCAGTTGTCACCAAAATGCCATAAATGCAGTATAGGTTTCACTTATTGGCACTGATTTGCTGTGTAATTTCAGAATGAATCCATTAAGAAATCCAACAGTGTCTGCAGCAAAAGCTAATTTCCTGGGCCATTCTTTGTTCAGTATGGTGGTTTAGGGCAGTTTTTCTCATGTAGTAAACTACGCCTCTGCCCCGAGTTCAAAAAAATCTTAACAAAACTTTGCTACTGCCAAGCCACTGAACTAGTGTATTATACAGCAAGTCACAAAATTCAGCTTCCCCTTTCAACAGGAAATCATGGAACTGATGGTGGATCACAAAAATAAATGTTCACCTTTAACACAAATGGTTGTATATTACATGATACATTCAAATATATGCCAAAGAGTACCTGCTGATGAATAATGCAATGAATAACCATAGGCTTTGAACACCCTTTATTTTCACAAGCCTTGTAAATGTGTCCAACTAAGCTTTTGTCCATTCGACACACATTTTTACCACCACCAGTTGTGACACATCTTACCTGATCCCATTGCAGGTTGTACTTTGCTATGTTTTCTTAACTTATTTGAAAATATTTTCACCTGTAGTTGTTCCACACAGATTACTCATACATGTTAATTCTTCATTCATTTCAACGTTAACCTCGACTATTTGAACAAACAGCAGCAACTGAGCAATATCTGTGACATCTGTTGACTCGTCAAGAGCCAAGGAAAACCACTCGAAATCATTTGCATTGTTAATTAATTGCTTACCAATGTTGCTGCCAGTATTCTCAACACTTTGAGCAACTGTTTTCAGGAACAGTGTGATTGAATTAAATAAATCCATTTTCTGAGGACACATTTCTTCAGCTGCTAGAATCAGACTTGATTTAATTCATGCACCATCAGTAAACAGTTTTCCCTCCTTAGCTAGCAAATGAGCAGTTTGTAAACTTACTTTCAGAGTTTTTAGTTTTCCAGTTGTTCTTTTCCAGTGAGTTGGTAATATTGTGCCGGCACATATTGTACTTCTTCAGTGCAGCTGTAGTGTCACTGCACAATATACACAATGCTTTGCCATCTAATTCAGTTACAAAATAATTGTCAGCTCACTCGCCTTAAAAGTAGGATGCTGAAATTCCATTTTTCTTTTCTTTTGTGGTTTTTAAAGCAACATGATAGAAATACACTTGTATTAGAATCAAGAAGAGAATGTTGCACAACAGTGATGCACGTTACTGGTAGAACTGCGTGTTACCACAGTGGCAGTGCAGAGGCCTGGTGTCCTCAGTTGGCTTCCTGCATGTAGAAATGCCACACAATTTTTCTTGCAACTGCCAGCTCCCAGATCGACCGATAGAACGAGTTACCAGTCAGTGGCAATATGTATCCAAAAAGGTAAGATTATTTGCAATACAGTTTCACAGACACTGAAATATCACTTTGCATAATTTTCACATTTTATTCAGTATTATCCCATTTAATTTTTTTTAAGAATTTTGAAATCCATTCTAAGCTTGCTGGCCATAGGAAAAAGAAGCAGCAGGCTGGAAGTGGCACCCCCAGCTGTAGTTTGCCAATGCCTGCTGTAGACCTTATTTGTCATGTAGTTTCATTCAGTCACTGATCAAATAGTTCACTGCACAAACTTAAACTGTATCTCTGTGGAAAGGGAAAAATAAAATACAAAAAGAAAATTCCACACTGGATATACTTAATTTTTGTCTTAATGAATTTTGGCTTTTCAACATTCAGCCCATAGAGTAAAATATCTCTGCTTTCAGAGTGGCACATTGTGTCTGTTAAGCATTCATTTCTTCTTTGAAAAAAGAAATGTGCTAATTTATCTCAGCTGGTTTAAGAACTTTCCTTACTAAAGGCAGTGAGGGATTGATTTACACCTTCAGTATGTTCAAGTTCAATAACTATTGTATTTAACTGTTCAGATTCCAAGTAATCACACCACAAACTCGGGAAGGCCCACATCATTGCCTTCCTCTTGAAGATGCCTAGAGATGGGTTGGGAATGAACAGGTTCATATCAACCTTTTGATGCAGTTGATTAGTAATTTGAATAAAGAAGCCTGGAATCATATTTGAGGGGAAGCACCAAATTTTTCACATCACACACAAATTGCTTTTGTAAGCAGTCACTGGCTATAAGCCTGTTTTACAGTCATATGTTGGAATGTTAGCTAGTGCAGACAGTATAGTTTTATGAAGTTTGATTTCACTACATATGAGGGTGTGCGGAAAAGTAATGCCCCAGATTCTTTTATGTGCCTTTAAAATAAAACAAACATTATTAACATTCTGCATCTTTATTCTTCATGTCTACATATTTAGTCGTCTGCCACTAGAGGGCTCCGAAATTTAGTGTGTAACATGGCGGTGTGTAACGTAGCTCTGTTGGTGCATGAGAAACAGCATGATGTAATTGAGATTCAAGGAGTTCATCCACACATGGAGCACCCTCTCCTTCAGCACGGCAGTGCCAGACCACACGTGAGCGTTGTCACATCTGATGCACTGGGTTCACTGTGATCTGTTATCCTCCACACAGTCCCAAAAAACCTTTGATAACTTCACTTTTATAGCAATGAAGCAGTGCAAGCAGAGGTGAGGTTATAGCTCTTTCAACAAAGCCAAACCATATACAGCAGTGGTCGTCAAACTTTTGGGCAAGGGCCAAAACTAAAAATATGATGTGGCACCTCGGGCCACAGATTTCCAGGTCTTTTTATTAACTGGCAAACCACATAAATGGTGTGCTATGAACATCCAATTGATTAGCCATAGTAAAGAAGCAAGAGGTTTACCACTGACTTTCTAGCACTTATCATTAAAGTCAATACCATTTGGACCATTGCGTGTAGAATACTCTCTGTTTCAGATTGTTGCCACCCTCAATGACCCATAAATTGTAACACTGTAATTGACTGACGAAATGTTGCTTCGTTGTCTTTGTGAACATATGGTTAATAACAGCAAATTATTAAATGTATTATGTAACATGAGACACGATCACAACTGTTATCTACAGGTTTTGAAAGTCATTTCTCTTCAACTCACTTGACTGAACTACAACAGTCTTAATTTTATTTCATACTAGATGAGGTACCTGGCATTGGCTACATATGTATTTATTCCAATCTTATGTTATTCTGTCTCTTCCTTCCCTCACTCTCTGTCGTCCATCTCGACTTTCCCCTCTCTCACCATCTCTTCACCCCTTTGTTTGTCCATTTCACACTCCCCCTGTATGTGTCCATGTCCTCCTCCCCCATCTCCCTCCACATTACCACCCCCCGCCACAATAAGACGTTGCCTTTGCTTACCCCACAATATTTCTTTACAGATTGAAAATAATGTGTGTATCAGTGTGGTTGAAATCGATCCGAGGGTTTAGGAGGAGAAGTGGAGGATAAACACACACACACACACACACACACACACATACATTCATTTTTAAGAGCTAATGACCAATTATTTCTTTTAACAAATATGTACCGCATATGACCGTCTCTATAATGTGTATTCATGAATCCAATGCACTTTCATTTAAGGTTGATACAATAGCAGATAATTGGTATGAGGCACACACTTCCATTTGTTGTCAGCACTGACAAACAAACAAGAAAACATTTCCATTGTTGCGTCCCCTCCCACCGCAATGACAAATCTATCTGCTCCTGTACCAAGTGGCACCTGTAAAGGTGATAAAACAACTGTACGTGGTCCTGCTTACGATTCTTCCAGTATATTTTTCATTTGACGAAGGAGACAGGTACAGCCGACATCTGCAAACCGTTTATTCTTTACCGGATTTGGATATATATCATTCATCGTTCTTTCAGAACCTGTAAACATTAGCACCTGTTAAAATGAAATAGTACTTTCAGAAACAAACCACTCACAACCATTGGATGTATGTGATTCCACCAAATAACATTGTTATACAGTTGCTGAAAACAATAAGCCATGTTTATGACACCGAAATTCTGCAATACATGGAAAAAGATTTTTAAATATCCATCCGCCGGTTTGACAACTATTAGATTATGAGGGATATATTCGTAGGAGACATAAGAGTTGTTGTTGTCATATTGTCAACAATTATATTTTTAGTCAGTCTTAACAGGAGTCAAGTGTTGAGACCGACTGGAATAATAATTGTGGTAGCACAAGTCAATGATGACGTACCATTCACAGAATGACTGTCACCATGTTTACAAGTGCTGAAAACTGCATAAAATGCTGCTGATCAAATTTCAGTAATCTGGTAAAAAGCATACAGAGCATCTGACAAATTCATTCCAGTTTAATTATCTCTGTGAAAATAAAATTCACATGACTTGCATAATCTTACAATATTCATGTAGCTAGGCAGGAGCGTATAAAGGGTGAAGGGAAGGAAGGGAATCATTAGTAATTTTGAGCCACTACCAAAAACAAATCTGGGATCAGTGTATCTTGCTCCTGAAATTTATTTTAAAGTACTTTCATGCAGTATGAGATAGATGTATTATTAAAATATTGTATTACATTATTCAAATGGCCACAAAAACTTTATTATAATTCCATTAATCTCAAACTTTCAAAAAATGTAGAAAGAAATAAGAAATTTAAAAAATAAGAAAAGGGCAGATGCACTGCACATGCAATAGGCTATATAAGAAAGCTACAGGTCTCTTATTGAGTCTGGTTTTTATTCATTATAATTGCAAAACAAACATAAATACAAATATATAGTTTTCCATTACTGTGACTTGTGATGTTGAACTTTTTTGGCTATGTCGTCTATATCTGCATTGTGTGGGCTGCATGCAATCTTCATTGCGTCTTCTAAATGATTGGACAACCGATTACAATGTTTATTTTTCAGGTACTTCATTTTTGAAAATGAAGCTTCACAAAGGTAAGTTGAAGGAAATAGTGTTAAAATGAACTGTGCACAGTCCCGTAAATTTTTATAATTGTTAGGTACACATTTCCAAAATTCAGTGTACTGTTGTGTTTCATGATGTTCTATAAACAGAGCTTTTAAGTTGTGTGTCATGCTGAAGTTCGATTATTTCATTTAGCAAATTAGTTTTAGGAAATCTAAATTTGCAGAATAATTTGAGATCATCATGTCCAACATGCCAAGGGTTCTCTATGAGAATGAAACAGCTTCGAATATTTCTAACATCTGCAAATCTGATAGTTAAGCCTGATCGGAGCATAGGAACAGTTGCAAAATTAGACAGATCTTTTACTTCGAGTTCATTTATATATAATTGCAGTTTGGCTTCAAATGCAAATATTTTGTTAGTCATTTGCCCAATTATCTTGTTTGGTCCTTGTAATTTCAAGTTAAGTGTGTTGAATTTTTGTGTAATATCAGTCAAAAAAGCTTTAAGTGTCCACCATTCATCAAGTTCCGGATAATTTTTGCCACTTTGTTGTAAGAATAAAATAATTTCAGATTTCAAATTGACAAACCGCTCCAGCACTTTTCCTTTGCTTAGCCATTTGACAGCAGTATGTAGGAGAACATCTCTGTAACAAACTTGCAATTCCTGCAGAATTTCTTTAAATTCTCGGTGATTAAGTTCCAGGGACGAATGAAATTTATAACACTTATAACTGTTTGCATAACATTCTTCAATTGGATATTTGAAATTTGACATGCCAAACTTTCTTGATGCAGTAAGCAGTGAATGGAGAGTAAATTTGGCAAATTCCATTCCTCCTCAATCAGTGCTATCAAACCCTTGTTTGACGCCCGTCATTGATGGACAACCATCTGTACATACTGATAATAATTTGCTCATAGGTAAGTCTTTCTTTTTTACAAATTCTTTAATTGCATCCACAAAGTCACATCCTTTTGTGTGACCTTTCATGGCTATAATTGCTAAAAAATCTTCCTCTATTACCCCATCATTTGTGCAATAACACACAAATAATGAAAACTGAGCCATCAAAGTGAAATCTGTACTGGAATCACATGTGCTATTTGCATAGTTTGACTTTATTAATTACTGCCTCAAACACATATTTTGAAATATCTTCAATACGACATTGACAGGTAGATTCTGAAAGTGTGAGCTTATTTATTTCAGCTGATATTTGTTTACTGTTGGAGAAATTTTGAAAGAAAGTTTCAGAGACAGTCCTCATACATTGCTTCACTAATTCAGCATCAGTGAAAGCTTTCATATTTTTTGCCAGACTACTACGTACTTGGTATGATACTCTTGTGACAGGCTCACTTTGACCAACTGCTGCTAACATAACATTTTGTTGATGACGAATGATAGATTTTAGATGAGCAATTTTTTCCTTTCTTTCTTTTGAATTCAAAGGAAAAGCTACTGTAAATGAATTTTGCTTACTTGTGTAGTGGTGAAATAAATTTTCTCTCTTCAGTTCCACAATTGTATCCTGGCATATTAAGCAAGTAGCAGTACCTTCTTTGTGTCCACTTATAAAGCAAAACTCTTCTTCCCATATTTTCCTCTTAGTCACTGTTCTTGAGGGTACATCAGACATTATTTATTGCACTAATAATTATATCACCAAATATGAGCACAAATACACTCAATATGCGACGAACGCTCAGGGGCACCGAAACATAGTTCACGACTGACACAACAAAGCTAACAATGAGGCAGCTGCAGGCATGCATGGTGCGTTTTATGCACGGCTCACATTGTTGGCTAGCAGGCCACTCACGCCTTTAGCGCTGCGGAACACTGTCAGGTGGCGTTAAATGAAAGTGGTGGATGATTTTCAGTTGTCTAATTACCACCCCAACTTTAATCAAAATTCTATGCAGTTTTCGTAAACAAAACGCTGCTATGCCAGACAAGTTGATAACTAATGCTACCTGTGCAAAGCTGAGGAGGGTCGCTGGCCACATGAAAACATGATCTGGGCCGCAGTTTGACGACCACTGGTCTACACTTATTGTATAAGCAAACTGGTCTCTCGTTGGCAGAAATGTTCGTTGTCAGGATGACTGTGTTGAGAAATAAATATGTAGACTAAAGATGTAGAATGTTAATACTGTGTTTTATTTACAAAGCTTTAAGAGTTCTCCCATAAAAACAAATTTGGAGGCATTACTTTTCAGTACGCCTTCATACATTATTTCCATGTTCTTCTGTATTACCTTTTGAGCTTTCACCTCATTTACACTTAATTTTGTAAATGTGATTATTTTTTCTTGACTCATTCACATATTTTTAAGCAGTGTAATCTTTGTAATGACCAGATAAAATCATGCGTACTTCACATGTATTGCTCAATTAATATTTCGACATTAATAATATATCACAGAAAGTACTTCAATCCATGGAAGGCATCTGTAGCAAATGAATTAATTTAAGACAATGCAATGAATGCATGACAAGCTATAAGATACTACTATTAGCTTACTTGAAATAAATGATATTGTAGTTTGTCAGTGTAAAGAAATGGAGAGAAAAATCTTAAAATACAAATAGTGCAGACAATTATGGCTTTGTCATGTGTAAGGATTGTAGGGTGAAAGTCTATGAAAGAGTGCATTTTTTGTGACTTGACAGTATGTCAGTAGGTGTGGTCTCTCTCATTTTGCAGTGACTGACTGTCGGTAACAATCTCAGGTGTCCAGAATAACGTGTTTTGTTGAATTGGGTAAATATGACTCTTACCCATAAAATCATTTTCATAAATAATACTGATGCATGGCAGCAGGTGATTGGTGATAAATTCTTTAGAATACTGAAATTTGTAACATGCGTGAGATTTCTTAAAAATCCACAAATAGTGTTTTATTTCTATGTAACAATATTTACAGTGTCAGTAAATTTACCAACACATGCTATAGCAGTATATTACAAATACTGTGATGTTAAAATGTTAGAGGTAAAATTGAAACTTGGTGTATGTCTTGGTAAGACAGACCATGCAATCCAAAGTTGTATGGTCTGTGTTGAACTGAACCTGTGCACTTTGCTGAATTGTACATAGAGAATGTTAGATTAAGTATTTTAAGTTTTCCACTTTCTTGACTAATACTGCAAAATCTTTATCTCTTGCAGATACAGAATGCAGATGTTGACAGTAAATTTGAGTATTTTGATGGAGCACAGTACATACCAGGGCCAAACTTAAAAGCTATCTATCCAAAGGATTAACATGGAGGCGTTCATTTCAGGCAGTGCTAAGTTATTGCTTGTAGTTTTACATTACATGTTTGTATTAAAAGGCTGTGTTTACATAACACATCAGTATAATTTTCTTATTCCATAGGAATAATATATTTTTTATAAAAATAGTGTTGTCTGTTGTTAAACACCTCATAATGTAAAAGGTGATAGAAATACAATTTTCTAAAGGAAGCATGAGATCATTATGAGATGGTTCTGTTGACAAACGTCAACTTCCTAATTTATCCTGTATCATTTGTTCAGCCTTGTAAACTTTCCAACATACAAAATAGTCTCTTGCCAGTTTAAAAAGAGAATAGTAATTTGCAAATAACAAAAGTGCAAGTGACATAACTTGGTACCATTCTGAACACCTAATTAACACCATAAGTTGTATTGCAATAAGGAGTAGCTGAAGTCCCAACAGGATGCATAGAAGAACAGATGGGTTGTTGAATATGGCCTGTAACAATAACAAAATTCACTGTCAGTTCAAAACACATTCAGGTTTGTTTAAAGTTACTCTGCAAGTATTAGTTCAATTTGCTAAAGTACTGTTGCCTGATTATACACTATCATGCCAAAAATGTTCAGTCAGTCATTTATGAGTCTTTTCAGCAAACTCAGATTATTTCAGATTTGAAAAAAAAAAAAAGATTTTTTCTTCTAGATGTTTTATTATATCAATAGAATATTGATAACCTCTTTGTAGGTTATAGGTGCAGGTATGCCTAATGATGACAATAAGGCACTCATTGTCTGGGAGTGAATGGTTTTTTAAACATTCTTTTGACTGTGTTACCATAAGTATGGTGTGGATTAGTAGCTTTGTGATTACTTCTTTAATTACACTCCTAATCTCACTTCATGTACACTATGTGTAAAAGGTATTCCAAATTCCAGCATCTAGGTATTTTTGCTTTGGAACTTGTTTATGAGGCAAATCACTTAACAAGAACATGCACCACAGACTGTACATGTTAATAGTTAAGGTAAGCACTCCTTGTTAATAGTTTGTGCTAACAATGATGGAATGTATCAGAAACATAATGTTCTGGCAAGAAGGAAATTTGATGTTTAATGTTTTGTGGGAATAAATTACTGCAACAATGTGAACATACATAGAAGGCTCCATAGCCTGCCTGCATGTGCTAGCCCTGTTCAGTATTGCAGTCACCTTGGCCAATTTCTGGGTGCAGGGAAAGGAGGGGGGGGGGGGGGGTGCGGTGCTGTTCAGCCTAAACCTTGTAAATGAGTTGTGGCACCGGTCTTTTCGGTGGACCTATTACAGGGAGAGTAATTTCCCCATGATAGCCAATGTTTCCAACATCTGTTGCAGAAAAAGGTCTTAGTCTTGCAAGGAGGTAGCACCCTACAAAAATGCTGTAAGCAGGAGCAGGAAATGGCCAATGAAAATGTGTACATTCCACTCCTGATTCTGATTGGCCATGAGGCCTATAAGTTAAATAATTCCATGGAGTGATTGGCAGCTCATAAAGTTGAGAAGTTGCTCAACAGCTCCCAAGTGGGGTTGAAGTGGAAAGTTGTGGGCCCTCTGGGGTGGAGTTTGATTTTAACCCTTAAGTGCATATTGTAAAATTATTTTGTGCTCAGTACGGAAATTTAATGAACATACGAAAAAAATTCTTAGAAAGTATCTGATACTAAAGATTTTGGTTGCACTGTGTACTTCTGGTAACCTCTTTGGGTGAGTGCAGAGAAAGTCACAGAGGATGAATTTTACTTCATTTCACATTGTGTTTGCCTTATCAAGAAACCGACTTAGGAAGAAGGAAAAACAGACAAACTAAAGCAGGTATATATAAGGAGCAGTCAAATGGAAAAAAATAGGTAAGCTGTTTTATTATTTCAAAAGTAATCGCCCTAACTTAATATTAGCTCACTCTGGGACAACACAGTCAATGCCTTCACGGAAAAAAAATGTTTGCACTTGCCTAGGGAACCATGATAGTACCTAGGAGTGCACCTCTTTGTCTGAAGCAAATTAATGGCCATGAATATCTTTCTTCAGGGCTTCAAAAAATATGTAAATTGCATGGAGAGAAAGAAATCAGGACAGTATGCAGAACATGTAAGAGCTTCCCAGCAATACTTCTGAATTGTAGTTGAAACAACATCTGGGCAAAAATATGACACACTGTTACCATATTTGTCAGCAAGTACACCACAAAGGGTTGAGAATAAATGTTTCTTGTTATGTACACTACTAACTGACCACAACAGCAAAACCAATGACTCTGCTCACAAGCAGCTGCATAAGAATGGTGAACCTGAAAGTGTCAAAGCAACTAAACAAAAACAATCCCATGTACATGGAAAAGAAAGAACCTCTACGTCACTGAGGAATGAAAGAAATTTTGAGGAAACTTCAATAATTCACATGAAAAAACAATTTTGGGCTGTTTTACCATTTGCTTCATCTTTCAATCATAAATTCTTGGATCCTTTAACAAGGAAGTTGCACTGAAGGAGAAACCTTCTGAGCAACCCTTGTATCAGAAGCAGTTCAGAATCAAGATGATGCATTGTCTTTGCAATTTAGCTATAAGATTCATCCGAAACTAGAGATGATAAAGAACAAGTGTCTCAGTGTTATTGTCTCACTTCAAGATGTACCAAGTAACTCTACTGACTACTGGCCCAAGTGGAATGCCTAAAAGAATTCAATGCAAATATCCTGGGTGTGGTGGATGTACACATTTGTTTCAACAGAGACAAGAACCATTACACCAATTTCCACCAATGGCTAGAAAATTTATCTTAGTGTTCTTATTTTTATTAGAACATTGGTCAAAATTCAGACACAGAATTGGGAGTACGCAGAATGGAAATTTGGCTGCAATCCATGCACCAAAAGTTAGTGCACATGTGCAAAGTCTGCCATATTGAAATGGAGAAAACAGCTGTGTCTGAAACCAAAGGCAAATAGATGTGTGTTGTTTATTTTAATAATTGCGCATTTTAACTGCTAAGCCTACCTACAAGTGACTAGTTGTTCGGTGTACTGTCAAAGTTAGAAATATCTAATGAGCAGTAGTAAGAGGAGAGACCACACAGAAAATTAATGAGCAATTTGCACAAAGCAGCTAATTGAAATATATGCAAAAAAAAAGTGTGTTCAGATTTTCTTACTGTAAAAAAAATACTGCATGTAATTTAAGCAAAGCTACATCAGTTCCTGGAGTAGATTTTCAGTAGAGGTTCTCGTTTTCCTTTAAAAAATTAAAATTACTTGTTTTGCATTTGTATGTTTTCTTTACAACTGTATATTAATAGCTCTCATTTGATGCTGAGGGAACTAATTGGGGCACAAAATTGATTTCTTTCGTATCTTATAGTTTCGTATCACAGCTCAATGGTAAGTGTGTCCTTTTTTTAAAAAAAATATACTGATCGCAGTTATACTTTATTTCCAGATATTCATTCATTTAGTGATATGGTCCTTTTTATGAAATGTTGTGAACACATCCCGCTGCAACATGGAGAAAATAGAAGTTAGAATATTTTATTTGAGTGCACTGGCGCCATGTGCAAGTAGCCTTCAGCTCAGCAGTGAACAGTTCGTGAAAGTACACACATGTTCTCAAATTAGTGATTGCAATTTGGTGTAAATACTGCTGATTTATTGTAAATATTGCTGGACAAAGACATTTCACACTAACAGACACATAATGGAAATGCTGAAACACATTTCATATTCAGGGCAAAGTTTGACAAAAGTTTGTGACATTCATCAATCGTCACTTATTAAACGAATGATGCGTTAGTGAACTTGTGGGTCTGCACCTAATTCAAAATATTTGTATAAACAAAATTTTAATGCAGCCTACTGTTTAACTTAAAGTAATACCTATGTGTTACTTTCAGGTTGAAAACATGAAACATTGAAACTCCTGGACAGTATCCCCAAACTGCTGTTTCTGTTCGAAGTGAAGTTGATTTATCCGCTCAAAGTCCCAGAAAAGAAAAATTAAGTAGTGAAATAAAATTGCTGCAAGGAAAAAACACTATTTACAAAACAAAATAGCTCCATTGTCATCTGAAGCTTAAAGCAGTGGCATTTCACAGCTTACACATGTGAACAGTAATGAATTTAAAAGCTTATGTGACAAATTTTTAACTAAAGATTTATCACAACTTGTTTCATTAGCACTTCCTTTTGTGAAAGTTTTCATTTACAGAAGTTTCATAAGAATGTCCATTTCAAGCCATACCAGTAAGCTGCTGCTGTTGTTCAATGTTCACTCAGTTTCAATAGGGCATCAAGTGCAATGCCTAACTTCATACAAATCAATAGAGCACCCCTGTGTTTTCCTTTCTCTATTCTGTGATATTACCATAGCATATTCATGAAAATGTCAAGAGTATATGCATGTGAGCTGATCTTAATAAATATCTTAGGAACAAAAATTACAACAGATTTTTTTCCATAGAGCATTATGTGGTTTGGCAACTGTATATTTACACATCATGTTGCATGTGTGCGACACCAAGGTACCCTCTTTCTATGAACTGCTTAAGGACTTCAAAAATATAATTTCTAAAAAATAAAAAGTAAGAGTTAAAAGTGGATGTCATTTTGGAAGCCTGGAGTCGTGCTTAGGCACTTCACTTTTTATCTTCACAAGTGTTGCAGATCAGTGAGTGTAGACACCTTTGGTACAATAAGACCTCTGAGCAGTTGGCTATCTGGAGATGGTACCACATAAATTCCATTTGTTTCTGTGGAAATTAGAGAGATGTTTCTGTGTGATTATTTTTCTACTGGTTTTGAATTATATCCCTGACCTTTTTTGCAATTATCAGCACGAGTCACTAGTGGTCACTGAGGTGGCGAATGAACTGTTAACATAGTACATATTCCAGTCCACTGTTCTGATCTTGGAATCTTTCTGAAAGTAGTTTGACTACTACGGTGTTTCAGTTAACAATTTTAGAGTTATGAGAAGTTTAACCCTGTCTCATGGGTCGAAGCAAGGCTGGCAACACTTGTTTACATTAATCAGATACTGTGACGGTGCAGCAAATTAATCAGGGTCCGCCAATAAGCAGCATTTACAAATAAATCCACTGAGCGTTATATCATGTAGTTTCTCATGTGCTGCACATTCCTCAGAGTGTGCGAATTCTTGTTGTGGCCAAGTGTGACTTTGTGCAATGTCCCAGAAGCTCTGAGGAATGGATGAACATTTCAGGCTGAAAATTCAAAAATTTGATGCAGAAAACTATGTAGCTTACATTGTAAGTAACTGAAAGTTTGATTATTCTGTAAGTCCTATTTGTAAGCATTTATTAATTTATTCTACCTGTTTTAGCTGATATTCTGCCCCAAGCTTCCAGAAATGGTATCATATTGCCTATTCTAAGAGGTCCCATAGATAGGCAATCTCCAGCTGTTTACTTTCATCATATCAATACATCATGTTGCTCATTAATCCTTCAGTGAAATGCAGGTGCCCGATTCCAGTCCCAGTTGGTATCAGTCCAAAGACCAGTTTGACGCAGCTCTCCATGCCAGTCTCTCTCTTCATCTCCGCATAACTAATGAGACCTACATCAATTTTTGAACCTGCTTAGTGTAAGTCAACCATGCCTCCTCCTAAAAATGTTACACCCACCTCAACTACTAATTTATTTATGACTCGATGCTTCTGGATGTACCCTTTCAACCTATCCATTCTTTTAGTTAAGTTATCCCATAAATCTCCCCCCCCCCCCCCCCCCAAAATCAATTTGGTATCTCCTCACTAGTTACCCAATCTGCAACACTCTTCTGCAGCGCCCCATTTCATATCCACATGTTTTCTTCCTGTCTAAACAGTTCATCATCCATGTTTAACTCATAACAAATACTCCCTTGCACTTACATTTATATTTTATGGTACCAAGTTTCTCTTTTTCCATAAACAATTTTCTCAGTATTGTCAGCCTGCAATTTGTATCATCCTTTGTCAGTTATTTCACTGCCTAACAGCAACACTTCTGCTACTTTTTCATTTCTCATTCTATTTGTCTCAGCATCGCCTCGTTGAATTAATCTTTCAAGACCTTTGTTGTCTCAGACAGAACTACTAGCCCATCATCAAACTTGACTCCAATTATTATGCTTGCAGTCTGGTTTCTGTACAAGTTTCGGAATTTCAGAGTGTATTTTAATCAACATTACATGGTATAAAAGTATCTACACTGTACAACAGAATTAAAGGATCACTTTTTCAAAACCCTGTACTTGCCTCCCATTGTGAAGCTTAAGTTTGAAATTTGGCTCAAAGGTGCCTACAGTCTTCCTCTCTAATGGTGAAGAAGCATGCCACCCTGTAACATCACCCTCGGGCTTAGCGATGCGTCAAACATCATGATGTCAACAAGTGAAAAAAGACCACAGCTCAGAAGTTCAGGTGAGCTGTAAGGTGGGTTAATGATGTTACATTGGCATCAAATTCACCACAATTCCAGTGCCGCCATATGTGTCAATGATGAGAAGGCTGTCACAGCCCCTCTTACCCACATTTTGTGACCGAAAACAACAGTTCACAGTGTGATGAGCGACAGGATGATGTTCTTGAACACCTTTGACATTGTTGACACCCTTGGAGGTTGCAACCCTTCTATAAGGATAATGTGGGGCTTCATCCCCATTGGACATGATCACACCCTTTAGAGTGCAGTGTGACTGGAATTTTTGCTCTCATGTACACATTAGAACCAGAAGGGACCATTCAATGAAATTTGAATGTGATCCAAAGCTGCAGAGGGTACTTCTGCTTTTACAGCCCTCCTGTGGCGTGATCACACTGGAGTGCAACATTAACATGTGCTAGATTAAAACGGCAAAGGGTCGATCTAAGACCTTCAGTTCGCCAACACCCTTGGTGCCACCCACGAAAATTTGTTGAGCACATTACAAATGTACCTGTCGGAAACTTCGAAACCAGTACTGCCTGGCAGCCACTCTAGTGCTTGAAAACAAGCAAACCACACCCTTGGGGTGTTGAAGGAATTCCCTAACGCCCAGTTGCTAGAGCAGCCGCCAGACAGAATTGGTGTCAAAATTTCTGAAAATACATTTCCAACGTGCTCAACAAAGGTGCGTTGGTGACAGCGGCGGTGTGCCGAACTGGGGGGGGGGGGGTCATAGCTTATGTCCGGCTTGAAAAAGCTTAAGTACCTTATGCTGCTTTGGATCATGTTCAAATTTTGTCAATTTTGAATGGTTCCTAGTGGTTCCAACGTGTAAACAAGAGCAAAAACTGTGGTCGTGCTGCTTTGTCAGCAGTGTCAAATGTTGTGAAGAAAATCTTCCGGTATCAACACCTCAGGAAAAGGGGTGGTCTCACTGATACACTTCTTGCCACCCCGAGGTCTTTCCATGCCAATTCCGAGTGGTGGTGTGTCTGAACTATTTTTCCCTCGGCTGTCCACAAGAAAACCTCACGATTTCAGCACTGAGTGTTGCAGTTTCTGACCTCCATTACAGACACATCAAAAGAAGAGGTGAAATGTGCATAAGTCATCCTCATCATGTGACAAGGCTATGGTGGCACTGAACAGAATAATGGTGAAAATTGGTACCAATGTGATATCATTAACCCACCTTATAGTTCATATTCACTTCCAAAGCTGTGGCCTTTTATCACGTTTCAACACCTTGCTGTTTAAAGTATGGCCAAGCTCAAAGGTCATGTCATAGAGTACCACGCTTTTGCACCATTATAGAAGAAGGTTGTTGGCACCTTTGAGCCAAATCTGGAGCTTCAGCATCACAATGGGAGGTAAGTACAGGCTTTCAAAAATTAATCCTTCAATTCTGTTGCACAGTGTACAAATGCCATAAACTGGTTTATTCAGTCTATCTTCTAACATAGCCATAGGGTGAGTATTGCCTTGTGTGTACCTAAATTTCTCTGGAACACAAACTTATCTTCCCCAAGATCAGCTTCTACCAGTCGCTCCATCCTTACATAAAGAATTTGTGTCAGTATTTTAAAACCCCAAGTTCTTATGGAATGTCGTTGCTGTTTTGACATAAGTCTTTCTGTGAATTATATCCTCTTCCTGTTTCTTAATAATGTCTAAAATTTGTTTTAATGTACTGAATCCACCTTTCAACCCATCTTTGCTCAGTACTGGCTTGCAATGTTCAGTTCTTAATATTTATAAAGCTGCTTTTCTTATATCCAAATGTTTCTTTAATTTTTCTGTAGGCAACATATATATTTCCTATAGTTACATGTGTTTCTAGAGCTTTGTGTTTGTCCTGTAGCCATTCCTGATTTGCCATTTAGCATTTTCTGTCAGCCTCATTTTTTTTAGACATCTGCATCCCATTCCTGCATTTTTTCTCCTTTCCTCAATTAAATTCAGTACCTTGTGTATTATCCAAGGATTTCTACTGGGCCATTGCTATTTTCCTATTTGATCATATGCTTCCTTCACCATTCCATCTCACAATGCTACCCATCATGCTGCAAAAGCAAACCTTTCATTACTACTGATGGAAAATTGCATAAAAGGTGTTGATATTAGACACTGCTACCCATCATGTTGCAAAAGCAAACCTTTCATTACTACTGATGGAAAATTGCATAAAAGGTGTTGATATTAGGTTGGTGCATAAGCTCATAGCCTTTTCATTTTGCATGTTAGTATTCCAGTTGCTATGCATTTCTTTGTTGATTGACATTTTTTATCTGTAAGTTCACTTTTGTCATTTGGAGATAGTGAGTGGAGCTGTGGATGCTAGGAAATGGTATGTCAAGGGGAAAAATTGGAAAATTTCCAACATATTATTTTGTTTGGAGTTTAGTAGAGGGGCGATAGCAGTGGAGGCATCCAGAAACCTTTGCACTGTATGTGGGGATAATGCCGTTGGTCAGAACACGGCAAGAAAATGACTTTCTCATTTTAAGGAGGATCATTTTGACATTAGTGTTCAGGAAGACCTTTGAGATTCAATGAAGATCATTTGAACCTAGTAATCCACAATCATCCAAGTCAGTGACTTGAGAACTGTCAAATGTGATGAACTGTGACATTTGCATGTGATGACAAGGTTCAAAAAATGAGTGTACGGGTACCACATGCTTTAAACCAAAATCCCGTGAACAACACTGACCATTCGTATCGTTACTGGTGCCTATGCTAACATGAGGAAAACAAACGAATGGTTGAGCCCAAACAAAGCAGCAACTCCCTGTACAAATACCTGCATGCATCCATGAAAGATAACTTTATGCATCTGGTGGAAGACTGACAGTGTGATGTACTACAAAGTGCTTCCCCGAGGGTTAACCATCCCTGCTGACATTTATTGTGAACAACTGAGACATCTTGCAGGCGCAATCTAAGAACAGTGACCAGGAAGACAGCGTGAAGTGATGCTACTCCACAATAATGCCTGCTCGACTCACAAAGTGCACTATATAGGAGTTGTGTTGTGACGTCATTTCATACCCACTTTATTCACATGATCTTGCACTCCCAGATTTTCACCTTTTCTGCTCTCTATCAAACAATCTACAAGGAACTTGCTTTCTGAATGAAAATGTGCTCTGAAAATGGCTCAATGAGTTCTCAAAACCATGTGATTTCTATAGTCGTGGAATGGAAAAGTTGCCCCCAGCATTGGCACACAGTTGTAAATAATGAAGGGCAATACATTATTGATGACCAAAGTCTCTTATGTGTATCTGTTTATTAAACTTATGGGAAAATGCTGCAAACTTACGCACCAACCCAAAAGCCGAATTCTGGAATAAAAGTGTACCCTGCATGAGAAACACAGTCAAAAAGAGATGACGCTCCACAAAGGAAGTATCCACATGGGACAGAAACCAGTAGATGTGACATACATGTACAGACAAATAATTGTAACTTCAGAAAAATTGGATGATTTATTTGAGAGAGAGAGCTTAATAAATTGAGCAGGTCAATAATATGTTCTCTCTTTATTATTAACCCAGCCTCGAAACTTTTTGGACTGGCGAGTTGTGCTACTAGTAACTTACACAGTTCACTCAAAAATTCTGTATGTATAATTATTTTCAGATATGCAAGTATTTCAGCTGTAAAATGTCAGTGTGAAAGAGACTTATTAAACAGTACTAGCTGCCAACTATAAAATATAGCTCTTGCTGCTAACAGGGTGAATTAAGATTCTTTTAATTTGTGTCCTTTATGTGCCATTACTTCGTGCGAATAAAGAGCAAGCTGCTATGAACAAGAACGATGTTTTCTGAAAGCATGCTGATTACGAATCAATAGATCGTTCCCTTCGAGGCGATTCATAATGTTTGAATACAGTATATGCTCCAAAACCCTACTGCAAACCGACGTCAATGATATAGGTCTGTAGTTCGATGGATTACTCCTACTACCCTTCTTAAACACTGGTGCGACCTGCGCAATTTTCCAATCTGTAGGTACAGATCTATCGGTGAGCGAGCGGTTGTATATGATTGCTATGTAGGGAGCTATTGTATCAGCGTAATCTGAAAGGAACCTAATTAGTATACAATCTGGACCTGAAGACTTGCCCGTATCAAGCGATTTAAGTTGCTTCGCAACTCCTAAGGTATCTACTTGTAAGAAACTCATGCTAACAGCTGTTCGTATTTCAAATTCTGGAATATTCCATTCGTCTTCCCTGGTGAAGGAATTTCGGAAAACTGCGTTCAATAACTCTGCTTTAGCGGCACAGTCGTCGGTAACAGTACCATCGGCACTGCGCAGCGAAGGTATTAACTGCATCTTGCCGCTTGTGTACTTTATATACGACAAGAATTTCTTTGGATTTTCTACCAAATTTCGAGACAATGTTTCATTGTGGAACCTATAAAGGCATCTCACATCGAAGTCCGTGACAAATTTCGCACGTCTAAATTTTAGCCAATCTTCGGAATTTCGCGTTCTTCTGAACTTCGCATGCTTTTTCTGTCGCCTCTGCAACAGCGTTCGGACCTGTTTTGTGTACCATGGGGGATCAGTTCCATCTCTTACCAATTTATGAGGTATGAATCTCTCAATTGCTGTTGCTACTATATCTTTGAATTTGAGCCACATCTCGTCTACATTTGCATAGTCAGTTCGGAAGGAATGGAGATTGTCTCTTAGGAAGGCTTCTAGTGACACTTTATCCGCTTTTTTGAATAAAATTATTTTGTGTTTGTTTCTGGTTGATTTGGAAGAAACGGTATTGAGCCTAGCTACAACAACCATGTAATCACTAATCCCTGTATCAGTCATGATGCTCTCTATTAGCTCTGGATTGTTTGTGGCTAAGAGGTCAAGTGTATTTTCGTAACCATTTACAATTCACGTGGGTTCGTGGACTAACTGCTTGAAATAATTTTCGAGGAAAGCATTTAGGACAATCTCGGAAGATGTTTTCTGCCTACCACCGGTTTTGAACAAGTATTTTTGCCAACATATCGAGGGAAGGTTGAAGTCCCCACCAACTATAACTGTATGAGTGTGGTACTTATTTGTTACGAGACTCAAATTTTCTTTGAACTGTTCAGCAACTATATCATGGGAGTCTGGGGGTCGGTAGAAGGAGCCGATTATTAACTTAGTTCGGCTGTTAAGTATAACCTCCACCCATACCAATTCGCACAGAGTATCTACTTCGACTTCACTACAAGATAAACCACTACTTACAGACACAAACACTCCACCACCAATTCTACCACTACTACTTCACGATACTCATCACCTCACATAAACATTTATGTAACCACTGCAATTCTTAGTATGAGATTTGAAGTAGTGCTTATTTTTGTGATATCTTCCAGTGGAAGTATATTATCATATGTATTTCTGAATGGAACACTAATGGTGGAATGTGGTGCAGCTGTCATGGCATTATTTGCTATAATATAAAAATTATGTATCAGTTAAAACTGCTATTATTATTTAAATTAATCCCTAGCTGTGAACCATTAAATGTACAGATGTTTCTGAGGGCTGTTCTCTTGTGCATTCCAAGTTGTTCTTTTAATTGAAGTTTTACATGTGTTTCTCTCTCTGTCTTACTTGCCTGCAAAATTATACATGAACTGTGCACTGAAATGTTTTCCATGTAGTGGATATTAACTAAAACTATCTCTAACCCCCTCCCCCACTCTTCCTATGAGGTATACACTAAGTTTGTCTTTCAGATTTGCAATTTCCATGAAAGCGTATTTTTTAAAACATTGAGATTTTCTTTACATCCATAAAACTAAACTAAACTCTGTCCAAATAGACCATGAAGGCCCAACAGTAACAACCAGCTGCTGTGTCATCCTCAGCCCACAGGCGTCACTGGATGCGGATACAGAGGGGCATGTGGTCAGCACAACCACTCTCCCGACCATATGTCAGTTTACATCTTTACTTCCATGACTGCTTTTAATTATAGCAGTTTCTCACTGTGGAATGTAAAAAATAAATGTCAAGAAAGTAGTGTCTATCCATTTATACCATGAGATTGAAGTATACAAGTTCACCTTTCTGAAGAGTGACCACTGAATTTGTGCACCCCCCCCCCTTTTTTTTTAAGTAAATGACAGAAATTTACACTTCTTGCAGAGATTGTAAGACACATTCAAAACTGGGTGTAATTGTGGAGGCTCTCTTTAGAGATATTTCAAAAGAATTACTTACGCTAACCAATTTTTAGTTGTCACTGTGAAATAAAGATCAGAGACCATGTAAGCACCCTATCATCACTGTATTGGAAGTTATGCACAAATATAGTTGAACACACACATAATCTGATTCGCACAACATCTTATTCCAAAGATAAATACTTCACTGTTATAACAAGAGAGGAAGTGTTTGATCTGCAGGAATTTCCCCCACTCTAGCCAATTTCCAAAACTATGTCCTGGTGATCTCACTATTCCATCAGCATCCACACTGTGAACCACTATTTGATTTATCTCTTTTCTGTGAAGCTGCCATTGGTCTCCTGACCTTTCACTTGGACTGGGCAACTCAAGTCTGCATATTTCAACTTCATTCCAGACATTGCTTCCCATATAGTCTTTTATCTCAGTATCATCATCTTCGTGTCACCAAGAATCAGAAATAAGTCCACAATTTTAAATTACAGCTGTGGCAAGTTCTTGCAACACTGTGGATGCAGCAGATACTAGTAAATCACTTTCTAGTTTCTTTTTAATTTTTGAGCAAAATTATAACTGCTCTCTTAAACATCTGCTTTGTTAGTCACAGATAATGCCTGGGCATTAAAGGGCGCTGCACCATAGTGTACACGACAGTTCTGCACTGGCCAAATGCGCACTGGCAGAGTTGGCTAAGTGGCTTGCATATCATAGGGCTGTCTGGTGGGTAGCCTATACTAGCTGCGCAGTGCCCAGCATAGTCTGTGCCCCATGGGGCAGCATTAAAATACAATTGGAACAGTATGTCTTCCACAGTCCTTCAATTTTCCATCAAATGGAGATGTCACTTACAAAGGAAAGAGAAAAAAAAAACATTATAACAGTTGGCTAAACTTGAAAAATAACTAAAATAACATTTTCCAATAAGTTAACTTCATAACATGCTTATTCTGGAGACTACATCTTGTAAGCTCAAAGCTGGAGGTTGTGGATGTGTCAGCAGTATACTGTGCATTAACTTGGTATGCAAGTGTGATACTGGAATCACCTGTTGTATTATTCAGCACAGTGCTGTAATTTAGTGTGTGAGGCCTGCAGTGCCTCACAGAATTTTTTAAGGGAACACACTGAGTCAAGCAATTTATGGAAAGGCAAAATAATTGTGGTAAAGAATTATTATACTTCCTGTGATGATCAGACATAAGAAGGAACAAGTATAATGTAACACACTTTCAAATTTGTTCCAAGAGAACTTTAATCCCAAATGGAATGATCCTTAACTACAAGGCCAAGCAGAAGAAATGAATTAAAGTTTGTGCTGCGGCCGGGAATCAAACCCGGGTCTTCTTGCTTGCTAGGCAGAAATGCTAACCATTACACCACACAGCACGATGGTCAACATTGCTGCACGAACTACCCAAGCTGAGTGCCCTCCCCAACACAAACTTCAATTCATATCTTCTGCTTATTTTCCCTTATTGTCACTACTGCCAGGGCACTCCGACATTGGAATAGCACCCCAGCATTGGACGTAATGGGAAAGTCCTGTACCATAGGAGATCTTATAATTAAATGTTTCCCTAAGACATTTAAGTCTCTTCATTATCTACAATAATGATCGAAGCAGAAGAAATGAATTAAAATTTGTGCCTATGGTACAGGACTTCCCCATTATACCCAACGCGGGGGTGCTATTCCAATGTTGGAGAGCCCTGGCAATGTAAGGGAAAATAAGCAGAAGATATGAATTGAAGTTTGTGTTGAGGAGGGCATTCAACTTGGGTAGTTCGGTGCAGCAATGTTGTGGTGGTGTAATGGTTAGCATTTCTGCCTAGCAAACAAGACGACCTGGGTTCAAGTCCCAGCCACAGCACAAATTTTAATTGATTTCTTCTGCTTCGATCATTATCGTAGATAATGAAGAGACTTAAATGTCTCAGGGAAACATTTAATTATAAGATCTACAAGGGCAAGTGTCATTTGAAACATGCAAGCTATGGTAAATCTAATACTCTGGTTGTCTCTGTCAAACTCTAAAGTGTATTGTTCAAATTATTCATCAGATATTGGACATACAATGTTCTAATAAGAGGCAATTGATTTCAGTTTTCATGGTCATATTGTTGTCTAAGTCACCAATGACACATTTGTTTTTGTGACATTGCCAAAGTAGTGTAAGCAATACCATTGATGTTTGGTGGAAGAAGGAAGATAGTGACATGAAACCATATTCATGAGAGAAATCAAACAATGGAAACTCCACGTAGGAATATCAACAATATAGGAGAAGACAGATTTCTGCTTACCGTACAGAAGATGAAGTTGCAGACAGACACGATTAAAAGACACTCACATACAGCTTTCAGTCACAGCCTTCATCAGTAAAGACAAAGACAAACACAAACACAAACACAAACACAAACACAAACACACACACACACACACACACACACCTCCAGCTTCTCAGGCTGGAATGCAACATCGCGTGGGGTGCAAGCACCAATTTGGAAGGGGTGGGGAAGGGGAAGGGATAGTAGTGTATGGGTGGGGAGAGAGTCTAACACTGTTCAGTGGAGTGTGCAGGGACCAGACTGTGAACAGGTGCAGCGTCAGGAGGTTGTGGGGCAAAGAGGTGTGTGTGTGTGCATGCGCGTTTCATGGCTGAAAGGAATACATGAGTCTTTTCATTGTGCCTGTCTTCAACTTGACATCTTTTCCTACATTATTCATATTGATGACAAAGTCATAAAAAATGTAGCACTAGCTCCAATTGGAAACTGTCAGAAGAAAATTGATCATATCCTTTGTAAAGAACAATTGTGGAATTTGCCTTTGGCAATACGTTCTGATGGGCTATCAAAATAGGTTTTACCGAGTGATTAATAATGGTATATGACATGGCACTCAAATGTGAAAGGCACTTAACGGAGTATGTTGCTCAAGTTGAATGTGATTAGCTGAGGCTATTTTTGCTAGTTTGGACTTAGCCAACAATTTTGAAGGAAATTTCTCTACATCACTGTGATGGCACTCCAGTCTAAAAAATGAGAGCCATTACATTACTCTTTAAATCAGAGTATCCCTCAAATGTCCAGATCTATTCACTCCAAATTTATAATATAGCACACAAACTGAAGTTAACACACAGTGGACAGATAAAACAATGAGAAGATACAAACCACTAATAGTTTGTTGTATTTTTCCATATAACTTACTGAAGAGAGATTAATACTATAGCCTAAAAAAGTCTTCTCACCAAGTGTTGGCAGGAGAACATGAACCATGAACAAACAAACACACACACACACACACAACACACGTACGTTTGGAAAAGTCACCCTGTACCCCGGGTCAGGGGAGACTTACCAGATGGGGTGAGAAGGAGAGACTGGTATCAATCTTTCCTTCTCACCCCATCCAATAAGTCTCTCCTAATACTATAGTCTGATTAAAATTAATTGTTAGATGACACTTCACACTTTGAAACTTAAATTTTCCAATCAAAGCCCTCATGATCACATGCAAACTGTCATCCACTGCCAAAGTGCAACAACAAAGCATCAATTCACTATCACTTGCAGTTTTCAAGTTGTGATCTGTTCTTGTGCTCTGCTGGCAACCCATTTATTTGCAGCCTGCCACAGCAGGCAACAGCACATTCTGCTTGGTTTGGCAGTCTGCCGTACATTGTTCATCACAGGTGACAATGCTGTAGTGCCACATAACAAATGTCAAATAACACGTAGCTTTAATCAGAGTGTTGTTGCTTATTGTTTAGTTACTTTTCTGTATACATCTTACATAGAACCTTGCATGTGTCTGGTTTCCTGGTTCCGCTGCATTTGATATTCCATCAGCTCTGTAGATTTCTTTGCAGTGTTTCACCAATGCCCCATGATGCCACACTGTTGACTCGGCCCATCTAAAAAACAAGTTACCTCAAATCAATAATTTAGGCGCAAGTCAAAAAGTTGGATTTGCAAATACCATATACACCGCATTAAAACATCACACATTTCCATAGGTGTGTGCAGGGGGAGGGAGCAACCAAAATATATGAAATTCTACCAACAGAATGAATGTCAACAAAATGCAAGAAGCTGGATGCCCGAAACTTAAGGCAGAAATACAAGCCAAAAAGTGCATGCTAAATGTGAACTGAAACCGTATTTCATTAACAATAGTTATTAGTCTGTTATTTCTAGAAGCTCTTGTCTCTAAGATGAAAAAAGTATGCACTATGAATGCAAAGAGCAGTTGCTGGAAATGGGGAATGAAACACACTACATACAATATTATTATTCTGTTACCACTCAAGAGAAAATGTGGAAATGCATAACGAACATCCCTCTTTAGTCAGTCTTACAATCATTCTGTAGCATATTCTTAATCGACAACAAACCCACATTTGTTCTTTAAAAAATTTATTGGACTTCCGTAATAACCACGAAAGTTACACTCAGGGGGGTTTCCTACATAAACGAAATCCTCATCAACCACAACAGAATGTATATTATTCCACTGACATCAAATGAAATAGCTAGGTCACATTCATTGTCTAAATAAAAATTTGATCACTTAAGGCTATAACTAAATAACACAAGTATTTAACACACTGACTGCCATGAGGCTGCCAGAGGTGACAGCAGAGCCTTAAACCTGGCACCAAGGCCTGGCCTGACACTGAAACATCCATCATTGTGTGTGCATCAGTCATAAATGACTTTTTTCTGGAAGCTCTATCCTCCTTGGATCCATCACATGCCCCAATAACACAGCAGTCTGACATCAAGCACGAAGGGATATAGGTGTCCTACAATAATTTTCACACAGTACACAGCAGTCCAGGTGCATTCAGTTACTGCTACCAGTCCACTGCAGCCCAGCCTGCATCTGTGGAACAGTGCACCATTCGAACAGCCATTTGCCTATACGGTGATGTATCCAGACACAAACATTCACTTGGTGTCACAAGAAGTGCAATTTGTCTGACTATCTGGCATGTTTCCATTGATCAGTGGTCCAGTCTTGATGATCCTGTGGACACTGCTATCTTAGTTGAGGTCAATGTGACAACACACAGGGGTTGTCTTTTCTGGAGCCCCGTGTTCCAACAATCTGCGCAGTAAAGTGTTCTCTGAAACATCTGTGTGTGCATCTGGATTCTACATTGTTGTCAGATCTCACACAGATCACTGCTTATCTTGCTTTACTGACTGGGCAAGCCTCTGGCCACATCTTGTAATTAGACTTGAATGTCCCGTCCCTTGTCACGTACTTGTGGTATCACTGTCCTTCAACCACTTTCCTTAGGTGTCACAAAAGCTTGTAAGCAGCTGACCAGCTACATCATTTTCGAGACACTTGTCCCCATGCACTGTGCAACAATAATCCCACCCCCCTTTCTTTAGAGTCAGTAATATCGGTGGATTTTCCCAGCTGCAGCTCATATTGTCAATAGAATGAGTTCCCATTTGTCTCTGCTCTACTCACATACTTTCCTTACTACATCATGTGCTTGGTGGTTATAATGTTTTGGCACATTAGTGTATCATTTGGTTACACTGAACTTTATATGTACTTATAGTAAACCCATTAATTAAATGTTCTCTCATATATGACTATCATTATTAATTATCATAAAAGTTGGCTAATTTCTCTTACACGTGTGTTGGTACATGAGTAGATCTCCCTTCAATCCTCGACCAGCATCCCAGGTGCAAGGCTGCACGATGCAGAATATCACAGTATCTGGAATAGTAACAGGATACAGCAACTAAACTGGCCACAAATGTCACAAACCAGTATCACAAGAAACTACCATTAGTCCATTGGCTGTTCTCCTATAAAAAGTAAAAGAAATAACCCAGTTTTAATTTTATATTTATGTATTATTTTCACAATAGTGCACAATATTATATTAAGATATGAGGGTTGTGCATTTTCAAATATTGGAAGAAACCAACCATGCTCTTCATTTCTGATGAAAATAAGTACCTTTTACATCTCATCAATGTTTGGTGGATTTTGTACTTAAGCTTTGGGTTTTCTTTATGTATAAGGAGCAGTCAAATGAAAACAAGACAGATGGAAAAAGTAAGTAAATTGTTCATTATTTCAATAGTAATCACCACAGCTGTTAATATATTTCTCCCATTGTAAGTCAAGATGGTCAGTGCCTTCATGGAAAAATGTTTGCAGTTGCCTACAGAATCATGATCGCACCCAGGCATGCCCCTCTTCATCCTGAGCAAATTGGTCATGAATGTATTTCTTCAGGGCTCAAAATAGATAGAAATCACACATGGAGGTACTGAAACAACTGGAGCAACATGTGGGCCCAAGGTGTTGCCAAGGTTGTTTCAGCTACACTGCAGAAGTTTCACTGGGAAGCCCTTGCACATACTCCCCATGCAATTTTCATATTTTTTGTGTCCTGAAGAAAGACATTCACGGCCATCAATTTGCTTCAAATAAAGAGGTGTGGATTGGTACAGTCGCATCAAGCCAACCATTTAACCTTTGTGTGACATTTGCATTCAATAGCAAGGTTTAGATCTTGAGTATAGGAGTACTTGATGCTCTAATTCTAAGCAACAGAACTCCAAGGGGGGTGACTACTACTGCATTTTTGCTTGACTAACATCATCAGTTTATTCAGTGAGCATTCTTATGCAATACTGTTGCTGGTGATGAGCTGTGATGCCTTTATCTTACAAACTTATGTTTTAACTTCTTAATTAGTAATTAATGGCTGAACCCAAGCAGAAAACTTGTTATTAAAAATTCGGCAGTGTAAACACATACTATTTAGCATTTGGCAGCAGAAAAATGGTGTTGTGGACTATGAATTCCTTGCCAGAAAGGTATCCATTAGAGCTCTGCTGGCTTGTGGGTCTGTATGCAGCTGTGGTACATCAGACAGAGTGGATACACTTCGCATAACTTGGTGGAAGTTGCTGAATATGACCGATCCTCCGTCACGTAATAACTCAGTTGAGTGAACACTTAATGGCCACATGGATATAACACACTTGTTCACAGCCATGCAGATGCTTTGTACTCACACTCATTAGCACAGAGGCTGTGAGTTAGCAGTATGTGCATACATGCTGAGCTTCCCTTACCGCCCAAAATCGGGCAAAATTTATTTGAATGAGGAATAACAAAAATATTTAGTCATGGCATTATTTATTATCATGAATAAAAACATTAAGTCATTTGTGAATGAATAACAGATGAATTTGAAATCCAATGACAGATTCATTGCTCCAGCTCTTTATCAATCATTAAACAAATGTACTTTTCGTTACTTTAGAATAAGTCCTCAGCAAACATCTCATCAGAAAATTTGATTTTTGAAGATTTGTCATTGTAACACACTCAAGAAAATATATTCAGCGCATGCAAAGGAGATACTGGTGTGTTATATCTCCAGAAATCACTTCTTTCAGGATAATGATGTAAGGCCTCTCTTCTGCAAAAATTGAGATATCATCAATTCTGCTGTATATTTTGAAAACAACTTCACTGTGATTCCATTTCAGTTTCAGCTCCCGAATCATGTTCAAAATAAATTTTCTGTTTGCGTCATAACATCATTTGAAACTAGCGATTCAATTTCTTTGACATGCCTTTGGCTATTACAATTATGTCTGCAGTTTGTTGTAAGACTTCCCTTGGTTACTGACAGCAATACAGGTGAACTATATGTTTATAAATTGTGGGTAAGGCAGTGCTGCAGTAATTACAGTTGGTGTAGAAAGGCGAAAAAAAGTCTCCCAATAGTCTCTTGACACTTTCTCGGTAACAATGTTGCAGTGTGCTGCAACATTATGATCTCTTTATGTTCTCAAGCCCAGTGGGGCTGCAACAGCAGTGTACAGCTAATGCCGTCTCCCTATGAAGTATTTTTTTGTTGCAATGGTTACCCGCTGCAACGCACGTAAAGCTGTGTTCAACCCAAATGTTGCTCTGAACACTGCAGTGCTTCACTCGGCATCATGTGTGTACTTGCCTTCCTCCCACTTCTGAACCGACTAATACAGCCAGTTAGAGGGGGACCTACAGTTCAACATGCACTCCAAAACAATGTTTAACTTTACTTGGTATTTTTCTCATTGTTAAAGATGAAAGAAGGGATAAATAACATAAAAAAATTGTAGGAACAAAAGGGGATGACACCCTAAACCTTTAGCTTTGTGGTCTGGAACAAACCTTCCCCCCCCCCCCCCCCACCCCCCTCTCTCTCTCCCCCTCCCTCTAGCTATAGCTCCTCTTAGTGTTCGATGTGGTGACTTCATTGGCTAGCTTCTTTAGCTTTACAAACTGCAATAATTTTCTTTGATGCTTGTGTGTCCACTGAGCTGCCAAGACACATTTCATACCAACCATTAAAAATTTATTTATCAAATATAAAGCACTGAGCCAAGGAACAAACACTAATTATAGAATCCTGTACAAGAAGTAAACAAAGAAAATGTGGTGGCGTGCTACATTATTTGACGTAACAAATAATTATTTGTATTCACAGTGAGTAGTAGTCGCTTTACTGGTGAATATTTTATTATTGAATGGATTTGGCATAATGTATACTTACTCAGATAATTATCCAGACAGAAATTCATTCCAATAATGCCCATCTCTGCTTACCACTACATCGTACACTTACTTCCTCTTTCCGGTCAGTGTAGTTAATATTACCAACTGTAATGAGTCCTATTAGATAAATTGCCCAATTGAGTCACCAAAGTCTACAATGTAGCTGGAGTGCTCATGAGATTTTCTACTTGCAACGTGGTCTAGACAGAGACAGAGAGAGAAATCAAAACAACAATAGGTTCACCACACTGAGTGTGGCGTGGAATTTCTATGCAGCTCTCACATTGGCACTGAGTGGTGTTAATATACTGGGTGGTTATAATTAAACTTTCTCTATTTAACATGTTATAAGACAGAAATTAATTACCGGACAAGTACTAAATGTGGTAGCATTAATGTCCAGAGTATGGGGTGCATGATTTCCATCTGTCACAGCACTAATGTCCAGTTCCATCTATGGCCACCAGGAGCCATGATCAGTCATCATGATTCATACTCTCTCACACCTGACCAGTCACAGTGCACTTGTTGACATGTCAACACGAGATTGGACAAAAGGAGCAGGGCTTTATTAGCAAAACTCTATCGTCAAAACAACAGTAATGCTGCAGCTGCACTTCAAGAATATCAGCGACTGAAAGGATTATGGAAGGGTCCACTTTCTCCACATGCTGTGCGGAGCATGATAAAAGTGCAAATCAACTGGAGAACTGGGCGTCACTCCAGGCGGAGGCCAACGGCTAGTTGAACCACAGGTGGTTGATGAAATCACTGTTGCTATGGCAAACACCGCCGTGTGCAATTCCCGATCACCAGGCTGTGTGCACGCTGTGTCATGACAGTTGAACGTCCTGTGGTCTGCTGTACAGAATGTGCTTCGAATCGGTCTCAAATGGTATCTGTACCAGATCCATATCATACAGCAACTTGCACCACAGGATGCACAACAACGTGTTGACTTCGCTTTCCACTTTCTCAATCGGATTGAAGTTGACGAAGCTTATTTTTCTCTGACAGGTAAGGTGAACACACAGAATTGCCGAGTGTGTGGATCTTCACCTCCAGTCACTGTGCATAAAGTTCCTCTGCATGGTGTGGCTTCATGGCTACGTTCATCATTGGAGCATTCTTTTTTGAACAGACTGGCACTCAAGGACCACAGATGTGCAGTGTGACTGGCCAGTGTTACTGCAATGTGCTTTGGCCCAACAGGAGAGAGACGTATTGAACTCAGAAGTTTTCATGCAAGATGGGGCCCCATTGCACATCACTTGTGAAGTTCACCTGCTTCTCCAGAATATATTTGGAAACGATTGAAGTATCAGCCGATCTTTTCCAAATGCTTGGTAGACATGATCACCTGATATCACTCCATGTGATTTCAGGTTGTGGGGCTACCTGAAGGACAGAGTTTACCAGGGGAACATTCATCCATGTGCTGATCTGAAGCACAGCGTATCAAAAGAGGTAGCCAGCATACCTACAGACATGCTTCATTCTGCTGTGCAGAATGCTGTCCTGCACTTTCGACTCCTCTGGACATTGCTGGGCATCATACTGAGTCCCTTTTGTAGCAGTATTGGTACCGGTATGTAGTACCTAGCAGCACATTAAAAATGTTTCAGTTGAATTGATTCTGCACTATTTCCCTTCCCCATGTCCTTGACATTAATGCTACCAAGTTTGGTACTTCATATGGTAATTAGTTTTCATGTTATAACGTGTCAAATAGGAAAAGTTATGATCACCTGGTAGTTCCTGATGGTTTCATACAAACGATGCCTCTAGCCTACCACCATAATCATATGAGAATTAAAAAGGTGGCTACCACTACATTATTTAGCTGTAGTCATCGTTATCCAGATTATAGCCAATACAATTTCTGCCTGTGGAAGAACTGCTCAATAGTGTGTGTGATTAGCATCCCACACACAACAGACCCATTACATGCCATTTAATCACAGCAAAATGCTCTATGCGTACATATTTATGCCAGTGACTTAATTTATTTTGCAGTATGTGTCACCTCATAGTGGAGGCTACAAAACTAGAGACAGTCTGTGACACCATCATTCACACCCATTCCTCATTGCCTCCACCTCCAAACCCACTCCAATTCATCCCCACCCACTGTGGATGTCTCAAATTGTGACACTGTGCAGATTTATATGTACATTTCTGACATTTTGTTATCAGATTTATGGACTAGATATTCTACTGTTGCCCCAAAGATGATTACTTAAGACAAATATGTCTATTCCGTATAGCGATCATCCGATATTTTGATTCTTCCAGCTCTACCATCCAAAAAGTAGTGACAATAGGTGACAGGCAAGTGTGTACAACTAGTAAATAATAATACAGTGTGACGGGGCGGAAAATAAAGTAGTAGTGCGGTTGCAGAGAGTTCACACGAATGTGTAAATACAGATGTTGGTTAAAAAATGTTATTGCAAATTTTGGCTCTCATATAAGTTTCAGGGGATGATTTTCACACTTGGTGCATTAGTACACTTCCACACCAGCGCATTTGTTATAATTTTTGAATTAATTACTCTCTCAGACATAAGTACAGTTTATGCTAGGGAACAAGAATTAGGCGATTATTATACTAAAATCACTTTTTCACGACACAGTTCAATCACTATTTATTGGCATTGTCCTTTTCTTTCACACAATGAAATTAGCTCTGGTGAGACGGTTTACAGTTTTACTTTAATAATAATTTGACTCTGAGACCCCAATACCAGTAATGTAGGCTGCTATAAACGAAAATTATTCAAATAATTCGAATAGAACCACAAGTCCCACTGTCCTCTTTGTTCTAGAAGTTTTGGCGCGAAATCACAGATCGTCATATGTTCACTTACGCCAATGCATACCTCGTAATTGGCACTCGCACAAATAATCCTAGCACTTCCAGTTCACCAAATATATGCTTGCACACTTGCACTATTAAACAAGACTCTTTGTCGAAATAAATCGGCATGAGAAGAAATTGTCAAACGACCACATGGGCCACACTCAAGTGGGGCTCCCCCTCATTCCTTCCCCGGATGGGGGAAGGCAGGCGCATGGAGAGCCTAGTGCTCTTTGGTGCCTTAGCTTAGCTTATGTTGTTCTGTTGGGACACCATTTATTTGTTGAGATGGGGAAATTTCTTTTTAGTTTCCTGTTGATTCTTTTTTTTTTTTTTCTGGTGAGAGGATGTGACAACGCTGGCATTTGCCCAAGTGCTAAGGCAAACCTCTCAAAAATCTTAGTAAGGGTCCTTGTGTTTGATGTTGTTATCTTCTGCCTTTGTTGTTCTACTTTTCTTTGAGTGTTAATCTGCTATGACGTGGCTGATTAAGTTGGTTCTGTCATTACTGTCTTCGGTGTATGCGATGAATTCTTTTATTGTTTTGGGTGGGAAAGCATATTTGTGTTCTGGAAAGCTGAATTCCATTGGTGTGTAGTTAAGTAGTTCAGTCGTTAAGTGTTCTGTTGGTTTCTCTGTTTTTTTCCAATTTTTGCCATAAGTTGGATCCATCTCTCTTTTATTGGGGGTACCTTCGTGCTTTGGTAGACTGTGTTGTTGTCTGTTCTCCCGTCAAGTCTTCCTGCAATGTGAAGGATTTTCCTCTCTAGATCTTGTAGTTTCTGCATGTTATTTTTGTTTTTCATCCAAACTGGGGCGGCATACTCGAGGACTGGCCGTATAAACGCCTTATACGTGTGGATTAGAGTGTCGTCGTTGGCACCATTTGCTCTGCCCCTTATAAGTTTGATGAGATTACATCAGTTGTTTGCTTTATGGGTTATTTTACGAGTGTGCGGAATCCATGACATCGTGTAATCAAGGATCGTTCCTAGGTACTTAGCTGTGTCTTGTGGTTGGATGGTCTCTCCACATAGTCTTATGTTGAGTTTTTGTAGTAGTTGTTCTCTCCGTCTTGAGAATTGTTTGTGGTTGAATAATACCAGCTGCGTTTTTTGGGCATTTGGTTTTATTCACCATTTTCTTGTCCATGTTTCTAGTTGGGTGATGTAATTGTTATTCTTCCGGTTGATCTGCTCTATCGTTTGTGCTTGGCACCAGTAGGCTGTATCATCAGCGTAAAGTGCCAGCCCTTCATTCCAACTTGTCAGGTGGGGTATATCTGAGGTATATAGGAGAGACAACAGAATTGCTCCTTGTGGCACGCCTGCTTCTGGGAAATATGCTTGTGAGTGGGATTAGTTTACATATACTCAAGATGACCTGTTATCTAAGATGTGGGTCAGTAGCAAGGTTAGCTCGGTTGGCACCCCCATCTGGTGGAGTTTACTATAAAGTCCCTTGTGCCACACTTTATCAAAAGCTCTTTCTATGTCTAAGAAGAGAGCTGAGGCATAGTTCGTCAGGTTTAAACCTTCTGTGATACTGCTGCAGATTTGTATTATAGGATCTGTGGTTGAATGATGTTTCCTGAAACCTGCCTGGGTTTTCGGAATGATGTTTTTCTCAGCAAAGTTGGAGAGCCTGTTGCTGATTATGTTTTAAAATCCTTTTCCTATTACCGACAGTAGTCTAATAGGCCTGTAGGATTTAGGGTTGTTTGGTGGTTTTCCTGGTTTCGGAATCATTATAATTTTGGCATCCTTCCACATTGTCGGAATGGTTTGTAGTTTTAGGGCAGCATTGTAAATGACGTTAAGGCAGTGTAGTATTTGTTTTCGCGGTGCTAGCCGAAGTTGCTGTTGTGTGATTTTGTCAAGACCAGGTGCACTGTTTTTCCCTTTTAGTAGTGACTGTTCGATCTCTTCTTCAGTTATTGTGGCTGTGAGTTTGGATTCCTCCTGGCCAAGATGGCTGCTTGCTTATATAGGCTCAGATGTCCAACCCCCCTGGTTATTTAAGCACCAGTCTCACCAGTTAAGGTTACAAATTTTGATACATACATCCCTCGACAGAAATAGGTACACCATCAGGACCGCACTAAAAAGTACTTCTTATTTACTATGTTACATTAATTTCTAGGATTATTCTATTGACTGTGGCTGTGAGTTTGGATTCCTCCTGGCCAAGATGGCTGCTTGCTTATATAGGCTCAGATGTCCAACCCCCCTGGTTATTTAAGCACCAGTCTCACCAGTTAAGGTTACAAATTTTGATACATACATCCCTCGACAGAAATAGGTACACCATCAGGACCGCACTAAAAAGTACTTCTTATTTACTATGTTACATTAATTTCTAGGATTATTCTATTGACTGTAAATCAAGTTTTAGTTTTTGCAAAATTTCGCCACTTAGTGCAAATTTGTTTGTTTACATCTGTGCTGCAAAGTTTTAACATGGAACTGCATATAGCGATATTTTTAGATGTAATCTATAGTGATCTACACATTGCACTGCTCAAAATCTTCATATCTATAATAATTAATTATGGGTGATAAATGTTAATAATAGTTTGCAAACAATGAAAACTATTGCAAGTTACATGTATAGTATAACATAACGAGTTTAAAATACATGTGATGCCACCCCAAATATTATATAGTGCCGTTCTTTATGTCATGAATTTTATAAACAATTTCCCCTCGAACTTTGTTTATTGCTCTTTACGGGCTTAATTATTTATGAATCTTAACATATGACTACGGCACTTGATCCACTATGACGAGACTTTTTAATGAATGCTTGCTCATCCCTGTAAATTGTTATTTACTATAATTGCGTAGGCTTCCGCGGCCAGAGTCAGTCGACATAAAAGTTTTCTGGGTATGGTACCACGTCATAATTTAAAAATTACTGCTGCTGGAGAAAAACCAACGTTTCGGCCACAATTGCAGCAGCCTTCTTCTGGGTCTAATGGTTATTTACTATTTTTATTAATTTTTCAGTATTCATGATATTACCCGATTTTGAGGTTACTATAACTTTTGCGTCTCGTGACTTGAAATAAAGATCGATCTTTCAGAAGGTGCATGTTGCTGACCAGAATCCACTGCCCAATCGCTCTTCACCATAAGTTACATGGTTTTCGCGTAATGTGCGAAAAACCAAACAATACCCCAAGCTGCAGGCCACGTGGCCACCGGGGACCATCCCACCGACCGTTGCAAATCTCGCACGGGTGCGCCACACACTTCCATGAAACACGCACTATGTAGCGCGCTCCACAAAGCAATCCTTGCATACTATAAATATTCATCTAGTAACGGGGGTTTGTACCATCACAACAGTAATAATTACTGTAGTTTGGCAAATTCCATCAATCATCTAACTATCATGAAAAGCTATTTTTTTTGGTCTACAAACCACTGCAGTATGAACTCTAGTGTTCCTTAGGATTCCATTACTTAAATTTTTGTGGTTGTTTTCCGTTACATGAGACAGAGAAAAAGCATCAGACCTCAAACATACTTTTACAGCCAGATTTGAATCTATGGCTACAATTGCCATAATACACAGTTCACAGGTGATACCATAATTTGCATAACACACAAATTAGAACTAAGTAGCTTATGTACACTTGAAAGTAGTACACAAATAAATAAGTAAAGGATGTAATTCATTTTGCACTAGAGTGCTTGTTTTAGTATGGATTGAGGAAATAAATATTTTAAGATTTTTCAATATAGTGTGACACCAAATTCTTATCGTAGTCGCCATCAGGTACATTCCTATTTAAGGACTTGCTGACATCGCGTTTATAAAGTAAAATGAGCCTTGTTATTTTACTAATTAAGATGTGGAGAACATGCAGCAAAGAAGAGTGAAGATCTTTGTGTGCTGGTGTATTCAGCACTCACTTACATATTTTATGTGGCAAATAACATAACAGTCAGATAATTTCAGGAATCCTTTAGTAATTACTCAGGAAATCGACTGAGAAGCAAATTATTGTTGCTTTCGGAGTCATATTCAACCCCAAATGGAGTACTACTTAAGATGGCAGTGCAGTCCAGCAATTACGCTTTGATAATTCCCATACAGATATCCTCACAGCCTGAAGGAGCAGTTACTGCATGAAACTATCAGGAACTAAATTAAGATCAAACTGGAAGAACTCAAGGAAATGCACAGAGGCTGCCCTCGACTTTGTTTGGTAAACCTCTTATTACTATTTTGGATTTTCTCTATTTTATGCACACTAGAAATACAAAATCTGATTCATGAGGCACATTTTGCTTTTCTTGGCAAAGCATCAGCAACAATTATAATGTAATCACTGTGTGTAGATTATACTAACTCTACGATCAAAATGGCACGGGTACTGTGTGAATGATGTGTGTTATTCTGGCCAACTGCTCTGAATGAGGTTAATGGTAACACATTCAATCTAGTGCTGTCTACATAAGTAAAGACAGCATGGTGGTGTCACTGCTTTTTATGAACGACAACTCTGACTGAACTCTGCCCTCTTTCATCCTGCTCCACCAGCTAGTATCCACTATACATCTGCCCTGTTACATCGCCTCATGCTTCTCTCAAGAACAAGAACAGACTGGAACAAAAGAACTCTTAACCCTTGAAGAGAAACACCTGTCGATCTGCTCAATGCAATACACAAATAATGTCTCATTAGCGCCAAGCAGGCAAGGCACGTATGCTGCTCAAGATGGTGAGTTACAATAAACTTCTTGAGTGAAGGGAAAAAGACATGAAAATTGAGTAAGCTACAAATAAATTTTTGTCTGACATGAACCATGCTGTGAATCGAACATAAGCTTGAGTGCCTTTTCAAATGAAATTATTGTTTTGTTACGGTATGCGATTGCAAGGCAATGCCAAATGCCAGTTATATTCAGCACCAACATTATTTATTTTTCCTCCACTGCCATTTAATGATTGTTTTGATATTATTGATGCAATATGTGTACTGTTGTTATGAACAATTAAAAGCAAGCAAGCAATTAAAAGCAAGCTTCTGTTTACAAGAGTACAGTTAAATTTTTGGCTATAGCCCTGAGCTGTTTATCGCTTCTGGCAAAATTGATAATCTATTACCACTACTATCCAACTTTCTGCCATGTATACGTGTGAGTGTCATTTGACAGCTTTTACAAGTTGCCAAATGAATAATTATAGATACATGAATCACCTCTGTAATGACACAAACTTTTGTGTGTCAGAAACTGCGAAGTAAAGTTTGTGTTACACTTTTACAAAGCGGTAATAGTAGAAAATAATAAAATTAAAGTTGCCTCATGTAGATGCAACACGTTTTTACTGTAGGTTAATCAAAGGCATATTTATGGATCATAGCTGCAACTTTTCATGAAATAAGTAATTACTGAAATAATGCTACTCAACACAGCTTGCTTCACACTTTATTTTGCCAGTTTTAGCACTGCTTTAACAATTTAATAAATCTTTAACGCACCTCATTTTGCAAAAAACATTTTTATCGACTGTATCACACATTAAATGTTGCTTACACTACAGTTTGCCTCAAGATCGATTTGAAAAATGACTTTCTTGTATTTGACATCAATTTGAATAATCTGACTTAATGAACATAGCCCTCAATTCATGAGCTACTAATGATACAAATATGAGAGAGTTCACTTTTGTGGTAATTACACTTGCTTAACATTATTATCATCTGCTAAGCAATTGAAATGACAGTCGCTACACAGGTTCTATACATTAAAGTTAGTTATGTAATAACCTCCATGCAATCCTACTTCCAATTATCTGAAATATTTTGTCAATTAGTTATTTGAATACATAGGCACTGCCCTCTGATTCACCTTCTTTCACATGGATTAGTGGGGCAACAGAAAAGAAAGGATACCATGAAGGTTCTACTGAACAGATAGTAAGACAGCTGTTAGCAAAAAATGATGTGTCATCTAGAAATTGGCAACTTTGTGGAGGTCAACTTACTCCCTGGACTGGAGCTGAATTACCCTACTACATTCAACAGGCATGTACTTGTGATATTGATGAGATATTCTGAACAATTCTTGTGTACTACAAGAGAGAGTGTATGAAAAAAAAATTTACTGTAAGGAGGTTATTTTAAGAGTAAATTACAATTTCTCTGATCTTTTACTTTGTGAGAAAACTGCCTCATACTGCCTCAGCCACTACAACACCAAAGAGAGACTGTTCACACGATCGATGCCTCACTAGTTGTGTGATACTGCACCTGTAGCTGTAGATTTAAATATTGCTGGATGATTTTCCTCATGTAATTGAAAACAACCACAAAAAAGTTTTGTAATGGAATCCTAAGGAACACAAGAGTTCATACCGCAGTGTGCTGTGTAGACGAAAAAAGTAGCTTTTCATAATAGTCGAATGATAGATGGAATTTGTCAAACTACACTATTACTGTATTATTATTTACTGGTTGATACACACTTTTCTGTCACCTACTTTCACTACTTTTTGAATGGTGGAGCTGGAAGAATCGAGATATTGGATGTTCCCTACACAGAATAGACACATTTATCTTAAGCATCAGCAGAATATCTAGTCCACAAAGCTGATAAACTGTCAGAAATGTAGGTATAAATCTGCATCTAGTGTCACAATGGGTAGGGGTGAACTGGAGTGGGGGTGGGGGCAGTGAGGAGTGGGAATGAATGATGGTGTCACCTCCACAAAAAGGTGACACACCCCAGCAAAATAAATTAAGTCACTGGCATAAATATGCAAGTACAGTGCATTTTGCTGTGATTAACTGGCATATAATGGGTCCGAGTTGTGTGTACAGTGTAGGGGTGTTGGTGGTAACCACACACTATTGAGCAATTCTTCCACAGGCAGAAATTGTCAGGGCTATAATCCAGCTAACTACGACTACAGCTAAATTACTGTACTGGTAGTTTGGCATCATGAATCAGCAGTGTATGGATAGTATCTTAAATTACAGAGCCTTCAACTCACCTGTGCCATCACATTGCACCTTGATATATCTAATATGAATAATTTGGTAGGCTAGAGGCGTTGTTTGTATGTAACCATAAGGAATTAAATGAGGCCCCTGAATGGCAAGGTGACACTATTACACGCACCTTGCCCCCTATCCCCTGCCCTACTGATGCCAGTACTGTCAGAGAGCTGATTCATCAGTACTCCATTTAGTTTCGTTTAGCTTATAAAATTCACCACTACATGGTGCTAGTGTGCTCAGTATTGATGCTTAATGTTTCAGTTGATGTTGTTGACTTTTGAGCACTGCTGCAGCGAAATATAGACAATCTGCAGCTCTGATACTGTGTTGTTCGTTTGTTGACCTCATGCTTCATAGCACTTGTTTGCATTTGCATTCTGTTATTTCTGCCTATGTCATTTTGTGCATATTGTTATTTAGTACTGCCTCTGTGCTATTTTTTTTTATGTTTTTGTTTGCGGTTTCTGTATTTCATCTGCCTTTGTGATTTTTTTTAATGAGTCCTAAATCTGGCCCAAGTAGAGGACTTGCTGACTATGAAATTGGCGAGTTATTCGAAAATAGTACTGATAGAGAATAATTTAGTGAAAGTAGTAGCAATTCAGAAAGTGAAAGTGATGTTCTTGCTTATATATTGAATTAAGTGAAGACAAAATGGGAGAAGCACATTTCACGGGCTGCGTGGACCAAAGTACATGCTGTCAGTGGAATCTTCTGCAATTGAATATTAAATTTATTTTTCCCTGCAGCATTTCTTCAATTGACTGATTTAAATAGCTATGCAGGTTATATTGAAACAGGCTGCTACTTTCTCCAATTCATATGAAAAATGGAAGAAAGTCACAATAACTGAGAAAAGAACTTTTACATCATGCTTACTCAGGCACTCCACAAAAGACCTACAATCCTTTCATATTGGAACACAAAAACCATCCCAGGCATTTCCATGGTTTGGCAAAATATAATCTGCTCACTGATTTAGACATCTTATGAAATTCTTTCATCGTGGTGACAGTGAGAAGTTTCCAGCACCAAGTCATCCTGATTAGGACCTGTGTATCAGACACCAGCCTTTGGTTGATTGTGCCAGTAATGTACTCATACATTACTCGCCACATGAAGAGCTTAGCACTGATGAAAGGGTAGTTGATACTAAATGTCACATTACCCTTTTACAGAATTTGCAAACAAACACCACCACTGCTGAGGAATTAAATTCCGGATGCTTTGCGACTCCATAACACACTACTTACTGTCTTGTGTTTGTGATTCAAAAGGTGGCTTAGGATTCTGTGTTGTTCAGAAGTTACTATGTTTAGGTATTTTTTTGAACAAAGGATATCATGTTTTTGTAGGTTACTTTTTTATTTTTTATGTCTGTACTACTTGTGAAAAGCCAAGCCTTTTCAAATTAATACCTACATTACTTGCACTTATGGAAAAAAGAAAATTTTTCCCACACAAATTTAAAAATAAATTTGGTGTTGGGAGAAAGATGCACTGCAGGTCAGATCCAGTACTGCCTTGTGCATGCACAGAGAAAAAATCTAAGCAAACATCCTATCTTATCATTGTCTAATAGAGTTGCTATTGGTGATATTGAAGTCCAACATAAAAACAAAATAGGGAAAAAGGCACAAATAATACTCCAATACAAACAGTACATGGGTGTAATGGACCAACACACACATCTGATATGATGCTGAATGCTTATTTGGATGAGAGGAGATTACTCTGTTACTGGAAGAATGTAGCTGTCAACACTATGTCACGAATGGTGTTAAACTCATACCGTACAAAGAGCACAAAAAAGGAATAGAAACTTATTTCAAATATCTTTTTACTGTATTGGCAATCTAACCTTTGTCAGCTGAAATGGTTTTTAGAGAGGGGTGAAAAAATAATGATGCTGATGATGATGATTTGGGTTGAGGGGCCACTCGGCATCATGGTCATCAGCACCCTGACGAAAAGTCAACATGAAATCTCATGGGTGGGGATGAAGGCTGTCCCCACATGCAGAGCACTTTATAACGTACTAAAGACTTCCGCCCTTCCTAACCAGTTTAGGGATGAGGCCTGACAGTTCACAAAATTTCACCACTCTTTTTAACACTGGTATCAGTATCTGTGAGGATGGTGGGGCAGATCTCCAGCGAGACCGAGGGCTGCCCTGATATCAGTATATAGGACACACATAGCCACAATATGCTGAACTGAAAGCGGCACGCCACAAACTTCACAGAATGATGGATCCTCCCACCAGAGGAGGAAGCCATGTGTGAAAGGGCTATGCTCGATGTGCAGTCTGGTAAGCAAAACCTCCTTCCAGCAGTGAGGCTGGGGGTGAAAAGAAACCACAACCAAAATGCAAATTGTGATCCTAATGGTTCTCCAGGTTTGAGAAAAACTTCCAGACAAGAGAGAGTCAAGATGCTGTGTGTGTACTAGTGAAAGATAAACAGGTTGTACATATGGACAAGGGGGATGGGGGGGGGGGACCAAACCCCGTATTTTTTCCCCGTTAAAAATACACGTTTAACTGGGCAAAAACGCACTTTTTCCATGTTAGGTGACAGTATTCTTTCTCTCAGAGCTATAATATTTATCAATGCTGTGAATGGTAAAGGCTTTATACACCTGCATATAACTTCCCAGCACTCGGAGGGAAAAAAAAAATTAATGTACAGCAACATGTACCGCGCATATTTTTGTATTATGAAAGTATAAGTTTCTGAAGCACTGAAATCAAGATTGCTATGTGCTTTTGTCAGCCAATCATAGCTTACGTCACATTATCTCGCCAGCAAATGACAGCAGATATTCTGAGCATTGGACACATGATGTAATCAGCCAATAGCGACATTACTGTTAAGTAGCGTGAACAAACAACTAGGAAAAGTTCATAGTTTAAATTAATATACACATAGCATAGCAACAAGAAAAGTTAAGCTTTCACATATAATACTGGTCTTTCTTTGCACGTGTTACCGTTTAAGATATCTCAAACACAAATCTGTCCGTAAACTTTTAAATGATGACATAAATGTCTTATCTACTAGGCCGAAAGTTTTCTAAATGGTTCATCCTCAAAGTGTTAAGTTTTGAATAAGAGTCAAACAGTCTGTGGTTTAAGAAATTTTCTCATATGTTAACACAATTCATCTCGTGTAAAAGGAAATTTACTTTTAAAGTAACGCTTTTCAAACCACCATTTTCCCACGACGTGTTAGAGGTTCGTTTGAGCAGTTGCCAAACAGGGCAAGAACACAAGTGTTACTTTGCATGTGCAGCTACAATGATGTAGCAAGACTGTGCTCCTATACCTATTGTCGCATGTGCTTTTGGAATTTAGTGTGTAGTGCAGTATCACATGACCATGTGTGGCAATGCAACATGTTTTTTGGAGGGGACATAATGCAGTTAATATAGTTAGGGGCAACTGTTCTATCGTATCCTCAACAGGTAAGGAAGGCAAAATTAGGAAGCAGTCCTTGGCACAATATTTGTTTCAAAAGTAGACTCTACAACTCAAAGTACCCTAATATTTTGCTTTGTTGTGGCTTTAACATAGATTTTTTTTATTCATAGTCTGTAATACTGTTACGTAGCATTTCCCATCAAGTTTATATCCACACAGCAATGCAAAAAGCTAGTATGAAGGAATATAAATTTCTTGCAAAAATAAAAAGAAAGACCATTGTTTCTATATAGAGGAACTATGAAGAGTAAGCTTTTAATGACTTTTCAAACTGTATAAAAGTTAACAAGATACTGTACAACTGGCTGTTCATATTCTACTCCAGGAGTAAATATAAAGCCTTGTAAGAAGTTACATCAGGGTGTATACGCGGACAAGGAAAAAAAATTCCCGTATTTCTCCCGGATTTTCCAGTTAAAAATACACTTTTTTCCGGGTGAAAACATACTTTCTCCCTGTTAACTGACAGTATATTTTCTCTTGGAACTGTATAACTTATCAGTCCTTTGAATGGTTATGGTTTTGTACACGGGTGTAGAATTTCCCGGTGCTTTAGAAAACCAAACACAGGGGAAAAAACACATTTTGGAAAGATCTTTGATGAGCAGCAACATGTATGCTGCATATTTTCATATTATGAAAGTATAAATTCGATTACCACCAAACAACGCATGTCACTTTCTGAAGCATTGAAACCAAGATTGTGATGCACTATTGTAAGCCAGGCATAGCTCATGTCACGTGATCTTGCAAGCCGATGACAGCGGGTATTCAGAGCTGAGGACACGTGATGTAGTCAGCCAATAGCAACGTAACTGTTAAGAAGCACGAACACACAAACAGAAAAAGCTAATGGTTTAAATTAATATACATAGCGTTGCTGCACGGGAAGCAAAGCTTTCACATATAATATTGGTCTATAAGATTAATACGCTGCAAGAGAAGCTAAGCTTTCACATATAATGTTGGTCTTTTATGCGCGTATTAAAATATAAGATATATCATACAAATGTGCCAGTAAATTTTTCATAACGACACAAATGTCTGATCTTCTGGGCTCGAAATTGATCTAAATGGCTGGCTCGTCATTAAAGAGTTGATTTTTAAATGAGAGTCAAATGCTCTGTGATTTTAGAAATTCATCATACAGTCTCACACATAGTTCAACTTGCGTAAAAGGAAATTTACTTTGATAGCAACGCTTTTCAAACCACCATTTGGAATATTTTTCTGCGACCTGTTAGAAACAGGTTCGTTTCAGCACTTGCCAGAGAGTACCAGATGACAGGCAACACCGTGCTTGTGCAGCTACGATGTTGGAGGGAGCCCGTATGTTCGTACGTGTAAAACATTAAAAGATCTTACATTATGTCATAAAAGAAACAAGACATCAGAGGATACTCCAAGAGCATCAGAATTTCGTGAACCATACTAAAATGTGCACATTCGTATGTCCAGATTCCCAGTGAAGTAAGCCACGACCTGATATTAAGCTTTTCAATTTAGTGTTCAGGATGTAAATTTTCTTGGAATACTAGTACTATATTAGCTCATGTTTGGTTCTTTTTATGGCATAATGCCATACGTGCTAGAAGCTGAAAACGTGCATTTGAAATGCAGCGAACAGTGTGTGGAATTAAACACTTCGTTTCAAATATATTGTCTGTCTCAGCGGAAAAAATTAAAAAAAAAAAAAAATTTCTTTACCAAACTGACAAAAATAACTTCATTGTTCTGCAATGCAGTTAATGCTTGACTGTCAGAAAGGTGGAATTAAGATAAAATCTGCAGCTAACAACACATTTTGCAGTGGATGCCATCAAACCATATTCAAGACAGTGGAAATTAAATTGTCCTGTGGTGCCTCTCATGCTTACAGTTGGCCAGTAACTTGCTGCTTTCTGTGACATAAAATTAAATGTAGGATACATAAAACCAGTAAAGACATGAGACAAGCAGGACAATACACATTTCTTCAATCCTTAGCTCCTAGACTGTTTTTCTCTCTAATCTTGCTACAGCTTTACATGGCGTGCTTTCCTTTCTGGGAAAGAATCTGTTACATCATCAAAGTTCGTCAAACGTTTTGCTATGTGAAAAATCGAAATGTCGTCATCTAATACTGAGAAAGCGGTTAATACAAATAGGACCCAAGACTGGTGTGGTTTCTCGATCTGATTATGTCTATTTTGTCACACACTGCTAGATAAAACAAAATAGGCCTTTCTAACAATGTAACAATTGTAACACACACCAAATAAACGAGACTGCTTTGGCACAAAGGCCTACTACAAGCAAAAAGCTTTACTTTAGGAAATAGTTTCACACTTCATTCATACACCCCAGTTTTTCAAGCATAAGATCGAAAAGTAGTAGTAAAAAATTTTTATACAAACTTGTAATCGTCATATTGTTCCATAATTTGTGTTATGTCCCTGTTTCTTCTCCTTCATCGTTCTAACAAAGAGTCTTGTTATCACTAATTCTGTAACTATTCCTGTCAATGTCAAAGCTTATTCGCCGGTTAACTTCACTAACTCTACCAGAATCACCGGTTTAGGTGTCCCGCGATTATTCTCCGGTTAGGCGTTGTTACGTGATCGTACAATGCGTTTTGCGTGCTACTTCCAGAATAGAACTTAAAACGGCTGCTACCCAGGGACTGTACAGCTGGCCCTTACTAGTGTAGCGATCTGACCAAAAACATTTTGTCAAAATTTAATTTTCTTGGATACACCGAGAAGGTAATACATAATCGCCGGCCACAGTGGCCGACTGGTTCTAGCTGCTTCAGTCTGGAACCGCAGGACCGCTACGGCCACAGGTTCGAATCTTGCCTCGGGCATGGATGTGTGTGATATTCTTAGGTTAGTTAGGTTTAAGTAGTTCTAAGTTCTAGGGAGCTGGTGACTTCAGGTGTTAAGTCCCATAGTGTTCAGAGCCATTTTAATATGTAATTTTTCTTACCTGTTACTCGTTTATTTCTACTCCGGTAGTCTGAATCTATGGATTTCACTAGTAATTATAACAACCCTCATCATTCACAAACCCAATCAACCACACAGTCAGCAGTTTGCATTCATAGATTCGGCCTTACTCCGCTCAGCTCTTAAAACCCCTTTTGTCTGTAGGAAAGTTTTGTTTCTACATGCAACAAGGATTCCCCTGACAGAAGAGACATCATGTACACTACGCACGCATTCACAAATCAACTTACAATTCATTCAGAAATAAACTTAGAATGTGTTCAAAAACCGACAGGGGTGCGTTTCAAAGTCATATGAATAACCGATAAACTAACGTGAGCTGGATGCTAGGCGCTTTGTTAAACAAGGTTTTTTCCGCCGAAGAATATGAATCCCCCCCCTCCCGCCGATCTGAGCCTGCTGCGCATGCATGAATCTGGCAGCTTGGGTGCTCCAATAAAAATTTTCCCAGTAGCATCTAGCTGCTTGCTGCGACTGCTTACACAGCCAAGAGCCATATTTCAGTAGCGAGAAGCGGGCGAAGCTACTACTCAACTGCACATACTCATCATCCCACTCGTAACTGCTAAAACGAACCTAATATAAACAGTTGTGATGTCACGCTCATTGGAGGCAATTTGTTGTTATGAAGCATTGCATAGTCTCCCTAAAGCCTTTGATATATTTTGCTGTTGGCAGACGGTTGTATGGGCACTGTGTTTTGTTGTTGTATATGGCACGTTTCCTTTGCAGTTTAAGTTTAATTTTCGTTTTTTCTCTCGTTCATGTTTTATTGCTGCAGTATTACTCTGCAGTAGTGGGATACAGTAATATCCTTTGTTAGAGTATCGGTTCTTACCAGTCAAAATTACAAAAATTTAATTGAAAACAAAACAATGAAAAACTTCAAGAATTCTAAAAAATTCCCGGGTTTTTCGCGGTTTTCTCCCAGATGAAAAACATCCCGGGTTTTTCCCGGATCTCCCAGTTGTCCCGAGTCGTATACACCCTGTACAATGATAAAACACCGTGTGCTGCCAGTCTATAATTTACTGACGAATGGCGTTCTATAAATTTAAGATGCAAAGAACACAAATTAAGAAATAATGGCAAGGGTAGAGGAAGTAACAGACAAGTGTTGAAATATATCTTGTGATCGAAAAACATTGTGTTTCACAGACGGCAGATATGTAAAATTCTGCTAAAGCTTTTCAGTGAGGTTTCCAGTAACCCAATTTACTTGGTGTACTATTACTGTATTATCTCACGTTTGTTTCTTTGTTATGACATAATGCCATACATGCCAGAAGATGAAAATATGCACTTGAAATTCAGTGGACTGTTGAAACTAGTTAATAGTGTGGAATAAAACACTTCTTTTCAAATAAATTGACTGCTTCTGTGAAAAAGTTTAATAAAAGCCACATTTCTTTAGCAAACCGACAAAAATAACTTCATTGTTCTGCAAAGCTATTAATGTACGATTGCCAATAACATGGAAATAAAATAAAATCAGAAAACTGAAACTAACAACAATTTTAGTCTTCTGTAATTATGCGAATGTATTTCAATTCATTTGGTAGTTCCCAGCCACAAAAATCCATTTTGTTTTCATGTGGCATGAGAGCTGTAAACGAAGAGAGAACAGCAGAATCGTGAGATGTAAATCTGGGCCACGTGAAGGCTACACCCACTACAACTCTGACTGCTCTGCTCATACGCGAATCTGGCAGCTTGGGCATGCCAGAAACATTTTTCCAGATAGCATCTCGCTGTGTGCAGCTACTGTTTATACATCTAATAGCCACACTTCAAGGTAGCAAGAAGCAGGAGAAGACACTACTCAGATGCAACTTTAGTTCTGTGCATCCCCAAGAGCTCACTGGAAACTACCCAAACCAATCTAATAATCGTTTTGACGCCACACTCATCGAAAGCAGTTTGTTGTTACAAAGTATTGCATAGCCTTTGTCCTAAAGCCTTTGACACATTTTGCTGCAAGTGAACACTTGTTTTCTTTGGAACTTATATTTTATATAGGTGTTTCTCTCTTTTTTACATTTTGTTGCTAAAGCATTATCCTGCAGTAATGGCTAAAGTAAAATTCTCTGTTAGAATGACGGTTTTTACCAATCAAAATTACAAAAATTTAGCTCAAAATTAAAACAATGAAAAATTCTCTGAATTCTAAAAAAATCTCACATTTATCCTGGTTTTCTCCTACATTAAAAAAATTACGGGGTTTTCCCAGTTATCCCAGGGCGTATACATCTTGATAAAACACAAGGTTCAGATCTGTTTGTACAAGGTGAATTTCTTCACTAAACGCAAATGTTAAGTAATACAGAACGGCATACATTGAACAGACTTTAATGTACAGTCTATTATTAATATTACCACCTCTGTAAATAATAATAATAAAAATTTCATTTTTCCTATGTCGTTTTTCTCATAAATTGGTACAGATTTTATGGACATTAGTGAACTTTCATTAAATCATAAAAAATACTTTTTATTTGGTCACTCATACACAATTTAAACTGAAAAAATATTAAAATCTGAAAAGCATAATAAACTACACACTACTGTGGATAAGAGAAACTCATTTCTCATTTTTAAATTGAATACAGCACAATACATGGCAATTTAAATAGAACACTGCATGACGTACGACATTTTTAGCATTCTACACACACAATGGCTAACTGCAAATTGGTATTAAGACACTGTGCTGGCTGTGCACAGAAAATCAGTACCATCCTCAGTGGTGACCCTATTGCTACTCTGGTTTCTCTTTGCCTTACACATATAGCAAGTAGAACAGCTCCTCAACACCTCTGCTTTTTGCTTTTATTGACAAAAAATTAACAGAGGTTGTAGATGACACTTATTGTTCATTCTGTATCTATACAATGAACGCCTATTTTACTTATGGATTGATTACTCTAGATATTACTGTCTACTTATCTCATCCACATCTGTCGAAACCTAGTATCTCTGAGTTACAATGTCAGCAACCAGGTTTGAAAGTTCATTTTTGTCTGCAACAGGGCTTGCTTGACACTTTTCAATAAGTAGCATGAAAGATAAACATTTGAGACCCAGAAGAATAGGTGGGTGAGGGATGACTTCCGGGGAGGGGGGGGGGGGGGGGGGCCCTCCTTGATAGTTGCACAGTGCTGGTGGGCATTCTATGGAGTAGCAACACTTGATCCAGTTTTCTTCGTCACTCTTCTTACACTGTGACCATGATGTCTTAGTTATTGGCAACAAATGCCAGCTGCAATGGACATCCCCTTTGGGAGTAGTTTGCAGTGCACAAAACACTTTTTGGGTCACCAGATGCAAAATACACTCCTGGAAATGGAAAAAAGAACACATTGACACCGGTGTGTCAGACCCACCATACTTGCTCCAGACACTGCGAGAGGGCTGTACAAGCAATGATCACACGCACGGCACAGCGGACACACCAGGAACCGCGGTGTTGGCCGTCGAATGGCGCTAGCTGCGCAGCATTTGTGCACCGCCGCCGTCAGTGTCAGCCAGTTTGCCGTGGCATACGGAGCTCCATCGCAGTCTGGTAGCATGCCGCGACAGCGTGGACGTGAACCGTATGTGCAGTTGACGGACTTTGAGCGAGGGCGTATAGTGGGCATGCGGGAGGCCGGGTGGACGTACCGCCGAATTGCTCAACACGTGGGGCGTGAGGTCTCCACAGTACATCGATGTTGTCGCCAGAGGTCGGCGGAAGGTGCACGTGCCCGTCGACCTGGGACCGGACCGCAGCGACGCACGGATGCACGCCAAGACCGTAGGATCCTACGCAGTGCCATAGGGGACCGCACCGCCACTTCCCAGCAAATTAGGGACACTGTTGCTCCTGGGGTATCGGCGAGGACCATTCGCAACCGTCTCCATGAAGCTGGGCTACGGTCCCGCACACCGTTAGGCCGTCTTCCGCTCACGCCCCAACATCGTGCAGCCCGCCTCCAGTGGTGTCGCGACAGGCGTGAATGGAGGGACGAATGGAGACGTGTCGTCTTCAGCGATGAGAGTCGCTTCTGCCTTGGTGCCAATGATGGTCGTATGCGTGTTTGGCGCCGTGCAGGTGAGCGCCACAATCAGGACTGCACACGACCGAGGCACACAGGGCCAACACCCGGCATCATGGTGTGGGGAGCGATCTCCTACACTGGCCGTACACCACTGGTGATCGTCGAGGGGACACTGAATAGTGCACGGTACATCCAAACCGTCATCGAACCCATCGTTCTACCATTCCTAGACCGGTAAGGGAACTTGCTGTTCCAACAGGAAAATGCACGTCCGCATGTATCCCGTGCCACCCAACGTGCTCTAGAAGGTGTAAGCCAACTACCCTGGCCAGCAAGATCTCCGGATCTGTCCCCCATTGAGCATGTTTGGGACTGGATGAAGCGTCGTCTCACGCGGTCTGCACGTCCAGCACGAACGCTGGTCCAACTGAGGCGCCAGGTGGAAATGGCATGGCAAGCCGTTCCACAGGACTACATCCAGCATCTCTACGATCGTCTCCATGGGAGAATAGCAGCCTGCATTGCTGCGAAAGGTGGATATACACTGTACTAGTGCCGACATTGTGCATGCTCTGTTGCCTGTGTCTATGTGCCTGTGGTTCTGTCAGTGTGATCACGTGATGTATCTGACCCCAGGAATGTGTCAATAAAGTTTCCCCTTCCTGGGACAATGAATTCACGGTGTTCTTATTTCAATTTCCAGGAGTGTATTACGTTCACATTGCCCAATGCTCGAGATGTCTTTTGTTGGGGTCCAGCCGTTATTTTCTTCCTAGGAATTTAACAATAGCATCATGACTCATTACTTGTAACAATGTTGTATAGGAATGCTTACTAAGGAAGCAGGTGACGTTCAACCAAAAAATGTATCACTTGTCAACTAGTTGAGTTTTGTAGCTTTAAATTAGAATATGCAGTACTCCTATACCTGACTTCTGAACCTGGCCTCCTGAATGCAAACATCAGTAATTTGTGACAGAGCAATCTTTCTCAAAACAAGAAAATCCTTTACTGATGCGAACTGTTTGATAGCGCTCACCCCACACACGATACATATGTTTTGAGCTGCCTTAAAGACAAAGCCAACAATATGTCAAAAATGTTAAACCGTTTTCCACTTGTGGCTACTTTGTAACACTTTAACAACATTCATAGGACTCAATTATGTTAAATCTAATATATATCTGCATGATAAATATCAGAACTTCAAATAAGAAATGACAGTAGATAAGTACACTCATAGCAGACTACACATTTTGTTACTGTGTGGCTTTCACTCAGTTTAGCGAAGTTATTTCGTTCCAAAAGCCAAACTACAATTTTACAGTATCCAATGTGAGAGCAGAAACATGCCCACAGTGCACCGCACTGTAATAACGTGGACATTACTGGCATCAAGTGGTCAGATTACTGGCAAGTAAGAAAGTGAAGCAAATTACCTTTGAGGTTTCACCAGACTAACACGTTAGCAGACGGGAAATGTGATAATACACAAAGGAGTGAACTCTAACTTTGACTTGGCATCTACATTTCGTGATGTTTATCACTTGACCACGAGCAGATACATCTTTATAACAGTGGAAGGTAATATCTTCTCCAGAAAGTTTCACTCTATCAAATGTACAACTTTCTTCCACAGGCAAGCGCAGGTGGCACAGCAACCTGCCAGATGGCCTGACTGTGTGCGTTCTGCACACAGGCAGCCTACTCAACCACCCCTGGCCACCTGAGCTCGACCAGTGGACTAAGATCATGCAAATTATGATACAGCTGCAAGACTGCCTGTGTGTCAGCCATTTGAGCACCCCTGCCTGCTCCACTGCTCTCGGGTGTGTGCACAAGCTGGAATGGTCTGACTTAGTGGATGAGTACAATATTTTTCAAATTGCCAGCAAAATACAGAAACAATCACATCAAAAAGCTAAAGAAGTAAAAATCTGATGTATATTTCAATTAATTCCTTCTGTCTTCTTATCGGTACTATAACTGTGAGTCTAAATTTGTTTCCAACTGGAAACTTGTTCTAGAATTTAAATTGTGTGGTTCAGTGTAACTAATGCCAACATGGGAATGATGCTGCATATTCCATACTCATGGCACAACAAGAAATCCCTTTGTAACAATCAGTTTTATGAATTGCTAAAGATTCACTAAAATGATTTCATTGCCCCCAGTTCAAGTGATTAATTTAACCATCAAACAACTTGCAATGTAAAATATCTGTATGAGGACAGACCGCTACTCACACAATACGAGAGGCACTGAGCAGCAGAAATGTCCACAGAAAAGTATTAAAGCTAGGAAAGCTCCACTTGCCCATCTGCTGCTTAACACCCCCTCCTATTATATGAGTGATGATCTATAATCAATCATTTTTGAAGTGCATCCGAAGTTTCCAGTGCACACAGCCAACACCACAAACACAACGTGAGATTTATCTTTCAGCAAATAATTAAACAAGCATTGGTAAGGAAATGTGTGCATAGATAAGGTTGAGCATACATTAAACTACATTGACACATTATACTAATATTACTCCAAATAATTGTGCATCTTACCTCACTGGATAGCAATGTACAACATACATCATAAAGCACCCAAGCCAAACAAATGCTAGATGCTGTGTTGCCCAGTAGACATCGTAATAAAGGAAACTCTAAAATCACAGAGAAAAATGGTTTTCAGGGTTTTCAAAATTTGTGCCATTGTATTATGCTAACTATTAATAATTTCAAACAGGTGTGTGCCTGTTCTGTCACAAAGGAAAAATAAGTGTCAGAATATGACACTTGGTTTTTACAAACTGAAATGTGTTAGAAAAATTTAATACAATGCACAGTATGTTAAAAAAAATTAAAAACTATGTGCACACCAAAAGGACAGAGTAACAGGGCAAATTAAGTAATAAGACTGAATAAAATAATAAATTACGGCCTTGGACAGCATTCCCTGATATCAGTGCAGTAGTAGTAGTAGTAGTAGTAGTAGTAGTTGTTGTTGTATGTAATATGAAATAAAAAGCTGGACAAAGACAGGCTAAAGTAAGATTGTGAAGGTGCTCAGAGTTCATCCCTCAGTCATCTGAAGGATTTGTAAGGGCATGTTCTATGTAAGAGACAGAAACGACCAACAGCGTATGAAATCTGGATATGAGACACACCAGCTACAAGCGGTAGCACTGGGCGATATGCTCGGGTGTCCTGCGTGTGGACGGTGAACTCTTGCTACAAGATGGCTACTGTAGCTGAACTTTGGCTATTAATCCAAAACGTTGTGGGTCTCAGGTTCAGACCTGACTACTGTTAATATTTTAACTGAGAACTACAATCCTGATATCTGTTCTGCGTATTAAATTTTAGCTATGCTCTTCGCACTGCATCTCAAAATATATTTTTAAGGTCCTGTTAAAGTACTTGATTTTTAAGTGTGTACATACCTATCCCAAAATATCACACAGACTAAATTCCTTATAAAACACAATGACCAACCATGAAATTTTACTGATATTTGATTGCTGGAAAAACAATTCATCAGTAATCAATGTTAATGGCAAGTGTTTCAATTAATCAAGTCTGCATGAATAATTCATACAAAATAATTGAAGAAAGGCTCAAATGTTTTATGAAATGATTTGTCTAAAAGTAAGAAATAAAACAAATTAGAGAAGCATCTAATGCACCTCATTTGCTGTTCACGATTTCAGCACGATTCAAACGCACGTCAAATGTTTCTCTAATCTATTTGATCTTTTTTAGACCAATAATTTCACAAAATATTTGACCGATTTCTTTTTCTTTTTTTTATTTTCAGGTTTTATTCCAAAAGCAGGATCTTACTGCACCTAATTTGTCTTCTTACCATCTTACGTTTTCAAAATGTCCCAAATTTAATACTTTGTTCAAAGAGAACCTTTTTGACAGTGAAATGTCACATCATAGTATCTTTTTATCTGCAAAATAGCTACGCCTTGAAGAGATGAACTTTTTGACACTTCATTTACATAACTAGCAGCAGCTGTCTATGAAATATTTCTATTTTCCCTTAACTCAATAAGTTTTTCTCAATTACCCTATTACTTACAAGCAGTCAAATATTTGTTTGCAAAACTAGAACTCACATTAGTCAATTTAATACCCTGCTTGTCCATTTTTTACTCTTCATTTGGCTATGAAAATTCAGATAAAAACCCACTGTGTAATTTATAGTGAGTTGTCTTTTTGCTCCACTTAAACATTTGAGCAAATCATTTCAAGCATTAACCATGCAACAAAATATGTTGTCTTCGGGTGCTGTCACTAGCAAAAAACCTCACTTCAATATCTTGAACCTTTTATGAAATATAACAATTTTTATGACCACATGATTACCTATGCTATGAACACATGATTACCTATGCACAGGGGAAGTACCTATGCACAGGGGAAGAATTGTACATGCCGTGCATGACCCTTCTGCCAGGTATAAAAGCCAATATCTTAAGACTGAAAAGAAATATCACTCTGCTCTCAACTTTAAATACAATTTCAATATGTTGGTTACATTTCATAAGGAATAATGTATACAAGTAGGGAGACTGACATCTCAAACCTAGGACACTTCTGTAGCTATACTCGCGGTCATGTTTCCTCATCTGAAGCTGTTGCACACTTTCGGTCACTTCTGTAAGACAGTGGGATTTAATTTCATTGTTCTGCAAATCTAACTGTTGAAAAATACACTCCTGGAAATGGAAAAAAGAACACATTGACACTGGTGTGTCAGACCCACCATACTTGCTCCGAACACTGCGAGAGGGCTGTACAAGCAATGATCACACGCACGGCACAGCGGACACACCAGGAACCGCGGTGTTGGCCGTCGAATGGCGCTAGCTGCGCAGCATTTGTGCACCGCCGCCATCAGTGTCAGCCAGTTTGCCGTGGCATACGGAGCTCCATCGCAGTCTTTAACACTGGTAGCATGCCGCGATAGCGTGGTCGTGAACCGTATGTGCAGTTGACGGACTTTGAGCGAGGGCGTATAGTGGGCATGCGGGAGGCCGGGTGGACGTACCGCCGAATTGCTCAACACGTGGGGCGTGAGGTCTCCACAGTACATCGATGTTGTCGCCAGAGGTCGGCGGAAGGTGCACGTGCCCGTCGACCTGGGACCGGACCGCAGCGACGCATGGATGCACGCCAAGACCGTAGGATCCTACGCAGTGCCATAGGGGACCGCACCGCCACTTCCCAGCAAATTAGGGACACTGTTGCTCCTGGGGTATCGGCGAGGACCATTCGCAACTGTCTCCATGAAGCTGGGCTACGGTCCCGCACACCGTTAGGCCGTCTTCCGCTCACGCCCCAACATCGTGCAGCCCGCCTCCAGTGGTCTCGCGACAGGCGTGAATGGAGGGACGAATGGAGACGTGTCGTCTTCAGCGATGAGAGTCGCTTCTGCCTTAGTGCCAATGATGGTCGTATGCGTGTTTGGCGCCGTGCAGGTGAGCGCAACAATCAGGACTGCATACGACCGAGGCACACAGGGCCAACACCCGGCATCATGGTGTGGGGAGCGATCTCCTACACTGGCCGTACACCACTGGTGATCGTCGAGGGGACACTGAATAGTGCACGGTACATCCAAACCGTCATCGAACCCATCGTTCTACCATTCCTAGACCGGCAAGGGAACTTGCTGTTCCAACAGGACAATGCACGTCCGCATGTATCCCATGCCACCCAACGTGCTCTAGAAGGTGTAAGTCAACTACCCTGGCCAGCAAGATCTCCGGATCTGTCCCCCATTGAGCATGTTTGGGACTGGATGAAGCGTCGTCTCACGCGGTCTGCACGTCCAGCACGAACGCTGGTCCAACTGAGGCGCCAGGTGGAAATGGCATGGCAAGCCGTTCCACAGGACTACATCCAGCATCTCTACGATCGTCTCCATGGGAGAATAGCAGCCTGCATTGCTGCGAAAGGTGGATATACACTGTACTAGTGCCAACATTGTGCATGCTCTGTTGCCTGTGTCTATGTGCCTGTGGTTCTGTCAGTGTGATCATGTGATGTATCTGACCCCAGGAATGTGTCAATAAAGTTTCCCCTTCCTGGGACAATGAATTCATGGTGTTCTTATTTCAATTTCCAGGAGTGTAATTGCATTATTTACTAGGAACATGACCCTAAGTTCGGAAATCCATCTCCAGAAAATGATGGAGCTTTAGCAACATCAGTCACATTCAGATGCCTTGTATCTGTTTAAATAGCACAACTTCTCTTTTGATATTTGTGAACAGGTAACTCTTATACAGAAACTTAATCCCCATTATTTTAAAGAGGCGATGACTTACAGCTTCTACAAATTTTGGAAAATCATGGATTGCACACAGCTGTGTTGTCACTATATTAAACAACCAGTTTCAGTCATAAAAAGACCATTCTCACATGACATCATAATCAGATGTATGATATATCAGAACTATTAACAAGCATCATATCATAAATCACTATGTTAATTCAGGGCTTCCCAACGTGTGTTCTGCCGACCCCTTAGGGGTCTGCCAGCTCTTTCTAGGGAGTCCGCGGCCACCTTTCACCAAATTGTGTAAAATAATGAGTAAAATTATTGAATAAAAATGTGAAAATCAAATTCACGGCTTCTCTGATCGACTGTTTCGCAACAATACGGGGATCGTTTGTGCACCAGCTCATGGCGCCAGATGTGCTGAAACCTTTTACGCATGTTCGGAGCAAGCTTTGTCGCCCAATCACAGCGCTCGCTGGCACGTATGTGGCCCCAGGCATCATTAAATGTTAAACTTGCTTTGTCAGTGCACTACCTATTTCTAACATGGATCGGTGGCTGAAGTCAGGATCATTGAAGAAGGGTGCAGTTTCTCCATCACCTTACAACAAGGGAAGTTTCCAGTTGAAATGAATGAAGAGAAAGGACGACCAAAGGAAGAACAATCAAAAGAAGCTCCACACCTGGATTTATTATATGAAAACGCTGCAAATACTCCATTGGTAGCAATATCCCGTGGAAGTGGAATAACCAAGAAGCGTAAGTACAACGAAAGCTATTTAGAAATGGGCTTTATGGAGACAAAGGAGGGTGAAGCTCAGTGTGTAATTTGTGCGCGAGTCCTTCCGATCAGTTCAATCGTTCCAGTTAAATTGCACCGTCATTTTGAAGGTACTCACCCGAATTTCCAGGCTAAAGACATCGATATTTTTCAAAAGGAAGAGTGGTGAACTAACTGCTTCTCAGCACTGCATTAAAACTCACGCAAAAACAATTAATGAAAATTCATTAAAAGCTTCTTTCTTGGTTAGTTATCGAGTGGCAAAAACAGGCAAAACTCATACCATTGCAGAAAATCTCATAAAGCCGCGTGTTAATGATATTGTTTCTAGCATGCTAGATGAAAAGGCAGTAAAGCTTGTATCTTCGGCGCCATTATCAAACAATACTGTCAAGAGACGCATTGTTGACATGTCAAATGAAGTGAAAGACACTCTTGTTTCTCGCATCCAACACAATTCATTTTCTCTGCAGATAGATGAATCCACTGATGTTGCAGGATTAGCGATTTTATTGGCTTTTGTCCGTTATGAATATTCTGGATGTTTTGAGGAGGACCTCTTATTGTGCAGACCACTACCTGCCAACACAACAGGTGCTGAAATATTCCATCTATTGGATGATTTTTTAAGGACTAACGAAGTTTCATGGTCTTATTGCACAGATGGAGCAAAAGCTATGACGGGTCCTACAGTTGGAGCAATAACTAAAACAAAAGAAAACGTCAAGAATTGCAGAAGTAGTCATTGTGCTCTCCACAAGTACGCTTTAGCTACGAAACAAATGACTGTTTCGTTCAAGAAAGTTTTAGACAAATCCATTCAAATCATTAACTACATAAAATCAAGACCGTTGAAGTCAAGACTTTTCACAATACTGTGTGAAGATTTGGGAAGCCTTCATCGTTCCCTGCTTCTCCACACAGAAGTGAGGTGGCTCTCACATGGGAATGCACTCTCTCGGTTGTAAGAATTACGATTGGAAGTCTTAGCTTCCCTTTTGAAACATAACAACAAATTAGCAGACCTTATTAATGACAAAAATTGGCAGTGTATACTTGCCTATTTGTCAGACATTTTCTCCAAAATGAACGAAATGAATATTTCACTCCAAGGACAAAGTGAAACAGAGGTCACTGCTATCAACAAAGTTCGAGCATTCAAGAGGAAAATCAATATTTGGGCAGAGAGTGTCGAGGAGGCGGAGGTCGAGTGTTTTCCTCTTCTCAAGGAGTTTTTGAAAAACAAAACACTGGCACTTGGGAAGAATTTGTTTCATCAAATCCTGTAACATCTCCAAAGCTTGTTGACATTGTTGGAGCATTATTTCCCAACAGCTGAAGATAAGAAGCTGCAGAAATACGAATGGGTGGTCACAACCCATTCACTGTATCCAAAAAGCCTAACATTCTAGCATCAAATGAATATGAGTTGTTGATAGAAATTGCCACAGACCCTACCTTGAAATCAAGTTTTGACATTGATGGTTACTCACACTTTTGGATAACAAGAAATACTACCCCCTCGTTGAAAAGGCAAAACATGTACTACTTCCGTTTGCCACAACATACATGTGTGAATCTGGATTCTCAATCTATGCTGCCCACAAAACTAAGTACTGAAGCTGTCTAGATGCAGAACCAGACATCCGTCTCCAGTTGTCAAGAACTGAACCCAACTTTTCAAAATTGTGTCAGCAGAAGCACCCTCAACCATCACATTAGGATTCCATTATTATTCCTACAGACTCATCTATATTAAAGAAGAAAGCATTTTTCTTCGTAGATGCTCAGTGAATGTACCTGAACTATGACTCTGTAGGAATTTTGTTTCTGTCTTCTATCATTTACAAAATAATTATTAATTGAATTCTGTTGGTATTGATATTTTTGTTACGAAAATTAAAATGACCTCTAAAGCTAAGTTCTTTTCCTTTTAATATATTCTGTCCTCTCAGTTAAAAATATGACCTGCCTATACTTCAATTATAATTACTTGCTATTACTCTGACACTATACTGTGGCAACTGGCTGCGAGAGTAAACAAATGAGAACTTTTCACGTGCCACCTTATAAAAGGTAAACCTCCTCTGCCAGAATTGTTTCTTTTGAGAAAAAAAGTTTTAAGTTCTGTGAAATGCTTTGTCTTCTTATATAGAAATAAGAGAATCAGTTGGTTTGTTTTCCTAATTTGTTTACAGTCGAGGCTGACTGTCACGATATAGTATCCAAGTAGTAGTTGAAGTTGTCAGCTGTGACTAAACTGTTGCCACGCCGCCTGCCAGTTACCAGCTACCAACTGACAGTACACTGTTGCAACGCCGCCTGCTAGCTGCCAGCTATGGACTGACAGCTGCCGTTCAGTAGATACGCAAAGACGTAAAAATAACTAGACTTTCCGAGCTGTTTATATGGGCACGAAAATCGATTGTCGAACTGGAAAACAGCTTTATAAAAGCAGATTTCCAGAACTGATTTTGAATTGTTTACCTGACCAACCAAAAGCAGAACTGGGACATCGGCTTACGAAATCCAGTTTTGGAAATGCATATAAACTGGGTGAATGTATTCCCACACACTGCACAACAGATGTCACAATAGTCCTTTAAAGGCAATTCCTTTGCCTCTTTTCTTTTGTGATGTGGTTGTATCCCGAATCATGGGTCTGCCTCTTTACTTCACAGCCGCGCAGTCTAAGGCACCATGTCGTCGTGGATTGCACAGCAGTGTGTGTGTGTGTGTGTGTGTGTGTGTGTGTGTGTGTGTGTGTGTGTGTTTTGTCCTTAGCAGAAGTTAAACTTTGGTTAATAGTGTGCAAGACTAGGGACTGATGACCTCAGCAGTTAAGTCCCATAGACTTTACATATATTTGAACATTTTTCTTCAGATTTCACAAAAAAACCACACACACACACACACACACACACACACACACACACAAAACTGTTACGAAATATGCATGCTCCTTACACAACAGTGGCCAAACAGCGAAAGTGAACAGACCACAAGTGGCAGCTCGTCAACAGCGAACAGTTTGGATGTGACGTTGATTGCTCTTGGAGGAAGGCAGCTCCAACGTGTGAAATGTTGATTACCAAGTAATTTTAATCAGGCTATAGTGTGTTGAACAAAGGGAGTAAATCCGCTAGTAAGTGTCTAGATACAGTGGGAATTCAAATTTGGGAGGGGGGGGGGTCATTGGGAACATGGCACTTGCATTAAGAAGCTTTCAGTTCCCATGGGTTTAGCTCTGAAATTTAAAGTTACTGTGCTCTTGACTGACTAGGGGTCCACCATGGATTTTCGGCTGAAGAAGCGGTCCGCCAGCTGAAAAGGTTGGGAAGCCCTGTGTGAATTCCATTATAAACCTGTAGCACAGGTAGATCTGTGGCAAAGCTCATGGTGAGACACACTAGTCTAGGACTGAAACATTATAGGGTTGATTTTTATTTTTTTGGTACACAGACTGACAAAAGTTTTTTTTCTGATTTGTTTGAGTTCTGGGTTTTTTGGGACATGAGGAGAAGCTATGCAACATGTGGTACATGCAAAAGGCGAGCAAGACAAGGTATGGGTGGTAAGAGTGGTTTAATGAAGGAACAAAAGGAGATTGAGGTTTAACTTCTCGTGACCTCAAGATCATTAGAGACAGATCACAAGCTCTGTCTGTTTCAAGATGGTGGATGGAAATCAGCTGTGCCCTTTCGAACGATCCATCCCAGCATTTACCTGCAGTTACATAGAGAAATCACCGAAGACCTAAATCTAGTCCCAAAAGCGAGTCCAGTGTGCTAACCATTGTGTCACCTTGTTCGGTCAGTTTTCATGAGGGGTTCACTGGGGGTAGGATAGGATTTGTTGGGCAGTGGTATCCCGAGGCAGGAGCAGGGTATCACTAAATGGAAAATTTGGAGGTAGTGTCTGGAATGGTCTTATAAGCATTGGACGACAAGGGTTTCAAATTGGGAGATACATTGTAGGTAGTTAGGGTTTCATTGTAACAGTATTTGCAGAGGTGGTTCAGGGATACCCGAGTATTAGGTTACTGGCAGATACCATTACCAATACACTTTACAATAATGTATATGGTGCCTGTATTGTGTCTTGATTCTAGGGGATAGATATTATTTTAATCTCATATCATCATTATCCTTACAGTTCAATATGTCTATGGAAATTTCTAAGTAAAAGAGGCAGCAGTCTATAATTGGGTACAATAGAAAGCTAGTACTGTTTATAAGAGAAATACAGTTATTTGTGTAACTTCCTTCTGACAAATAATTGGTATTTAAGCTTAGGTTTTACACATTCTGTATTAATCAGAATGAAAAAAGTTCTGAATGCACCGCACGCATTAATTTTCTGTGAGAGAACATTATCATGTCAGCTATACCTGTATAAATTTATCTTTGTGCTCCCTGACAATGCAATTTAAATACACTACAAAAGTAAAAATATAATCAGCAATTACACATGCCATTTAAGAATTATTACACAGTAACTTAACATAAAATCTAAGTAAGCGCTTCTTTCACAGTACCTGGGCAAAGCAACAAGGCACAAATCCTGCATAATAGGCATTAAGTACAGAGCTAAACAGCACTTGTTTCATTCTATTATTAAAATCAGTCTTCAGTGCTTCTATTTCATCCCTTATTATGTATGGTGACATTGAACAACTATGCATTGGCTTCCCTGAAAAAGAAGAGAAGAAGAAACACAATTAAATAAAATACATTAAGTAGAAGGTAACAAATGAACAGATACCATTACACACACTCCATAAAAATTAAAGAAATTTACAAAACCATTTAGGTTGATGCCTGCAGTTTTGGAACGTGCCATTGCACTGAAATGAAGAGCTGAACATGCATTACTACAAATTTGCATATTTGTCAAACTACATATGGAGTTTGAATTAAGCAAATACTTCTAAATCGCAGTATACAGCCTAAACCTGAAAACAACTGTGTTTTTCTGTAGTTCATCAACTTGGATATGCTTACATCTTTTTCATATCTTGAGATTTCTTACAAAGTGAATATTTCCTGTACAGAGTGGTTGGAAACAGCCTGAAGAGCTTGTAAGTGTGTTACAGGATAAGTTGTGCTTCGAAACAATTTTCAAGAAAAAAATTCGATATACTGCACCGTTATTGAGTTAATTATCATTGATTTTGCCAATCAGGCAGTTTCACGCACAAATTCAAGTGGCCCCTCAGAGACAGTGCTGCCAAACATGTTCTTTGAATGGCTTCCTAAAACCAAATGGAAATGGAAATGTCGTGTGGCTAGGGCCTCCCGTCGGGTAGACCGTTCGCCTGGTGCAGGTCTTTCGATTTGACGCCACTTCGGCGACCTGTTGAAAGAGCAATACAAAGATTGGACACGGGACAGTACTAAGAATCTAACCTGAGTCAAAGGCTGAGTAGTCAAGTGCACTATCATCTACGCCATGAGAACAACTCACACTAATTGTATCTGGTGGGTCACTTGAATTTGTGCATGCAATAGTCTGACTGCCTAATTTCAATACTAATGAACTCTGAAATGGCACAACATATCTAATTTTTTTCTTAACAATTATTTCTCAGCACAGCCTACCCAGCAACACCCTTAAAAGTTTCTCAGACTGTTTCTGACTACCATGTACATAAAATCCACATGATGTTGCAGCTCTCTTCAGTTACTAGAGAGTACTGGGCCATTCTACATCAAGTGGACCAATTTTAGGAAGCATCCCCACTGGACAATCTCCAATTTGAACGGAATTTTGCACACATATTCCCTGTAAAACAAAACTGAACTGAGCAAAATCCGAACTCAAGCTACACAAAATTCATGGTTTTACGGGGCTTTCGGTGATGGGCTGCAAAATGTCCTACGAGCTTTTTGCCACATTTAAAACTGATTAATATTACACCCAAAGAAGATCTTTTGATCAGATGCACAACTTTGTGTGTTAAAAATGCTGTTAAATTACAAGGCTGAATCATTCACACTTCATTTAGTCAAACTTGATGAAGGGAGAGGGTGATCCATTAGAGCAATTTTTCAACCATTTTGATACTGCAGTAATTTTTTAACAAAGAAGGTATATCACAAAAAAAGCATTTAGGCACAGAAAATTTTTTGCTGTCAGGCTCAGTTACACCTTGGTTTTGTGTGAGGTAGGGACTTCATGGCTTATCATAATTCTTCTCATTTTTCTCATACTTCCAGCATTTATATCCATTATAAGAATATGGTCATTCCACTACTAAGAGGACCATAGGTCCCCCCCCCACCATCACCAACTTCAATGCTATGTTTTCCCAGACGTCCCCTGTACAATAAAACTAAGCTGTGGAAAATTTGTATTAAAATTACAAAAAATTCACACCTTTCAGTAGGGTCTACAATAAGTTGTGGGAGCTGTATGACAGTTTTTGCCAAACCAAGACACCTTAACATTGAATCAAGTAGTAATCCAAACAAACTAGTTTGATCAGATTTACAACTCACACTGTTAAATTTTAAAGTTTGTATTATTTATCATTTCAATGAAACACAAGGTCAAAGTTGAGCACAAAATCAATCATGACAATTTTTCAAACATTTTGTGCATACAGTATTTTCTGGACACAGAAAGCACATTGAATTCATTTTAATTCAGTGGAGAACCTGCCACTGAAAATTTTAGAATCAAATTTGTGCGTACTTTTTATGTCATATTGTTAAAGATTAATACCGACTTTCTTTACTTTTGATTCACTAGTAAGAGCAGATGTTTCTGGGAGAGAAAAGTTGTGTTTGTTTTGAAGATCATCTGACAGAGTTAAAAGAATGAGTTTGAAAATACCATTGTCAAACATTCACTAAGTGTTGTTAAATTTAATGCTTAATGATTTTTTTGTACTTTTAAGGTGCTGTCATCTTCAAGATTTGCAGAAGTGGAGTCAAAAGATGTGACTGACAGAGTATAAGGCAGCCAGAATACGTGCCTAACACTTTTCAGCACATACAGCAGAAACTGAAGAAAATACGAAAAATTATGCAACTTGGTCTGTAAAACATAAATTTAATATGTATGACCAGATATTATGTTTAAGTCAAGCGATATACACACCGAACAAAATTTTCCGTGACTAACATGCCATTTTAGTGACATTCTCAATTACTTCCAGCCAGTGGAAAAAACTACAGCTGAGGTCATGATCAATAAAGAAATACACTTTTGGGATGCAAATATAAAATGCAACTGAATGACCCAGCTCAGACAAATTGCTACAGAAAACTTGCACTGAAGCACAATGCAGACTCAATATTACAAATTAAATTAACAATAAAACTATTAAACACCAAGACAATCTTACTGATAACTATAAGGGAAATGCTGACACAAAGAACCTAATTTTATAGAAGATTCTCACAGTTTTGGTTCTCAAATGTGCTGACTTCTTAATGGAAAGTAAATACTAAACTAGAATATCACTGACATCCATGTAATTTAAGTTATGAAAATTCTGCAACTGCAGCGTACTCAAAATGAGTACTCAATTAAATACACACTGTATATACCTCACCTCTAACATTTTTCCATTCTGTTTTGAGTGCCCATAATTCTAAGTCGCTGATATGCTTCTCAAACCAGCACCTGCAATGTGCCTTCTCTCTTCTGTATGACTAGACAGTTCTGCATAGCCTGTATCATTTCAGTTACTAGAGGGACCGGAAAGTAACGCTGTTTCGAAAGTAATGTTTCTATGCATGTTAATATTTGTTTGTTTATCAGCTCATTGTGTACTTCAAAGTCATTCCAAGAGCATTTTAAGGTTAGAGTGACTTGTTTACTTGTAAATCATAAAATCTTATTATATTTATAGCTATTTATGGTGAAATAGCCAGCCAAAAACCACAAGAGGTACATATATGGGATCGTATGCTTTTTGAGTTTCACAAGAGTAGTAACACAACAGTTGCAACCAATTACATTTGCGATGTTTACCTAAGTGCATCAGACATTCACAAGAAGGTTTTCTAATGTCAAATTCAGTGATTCTTATCTGTCTGACTCATATTGATAAGAAAAACAAACAACTTTGGACAATGACATGTTAAGGGCAGCAGTGGAAGGAAATCCATGTCAGACAATCGAGGAACTGCTGAACACTCTTAATCAACCTTGGTCAACCATCCAAGAACATTTGCAGCAGATTGGTAAAGACAAACAACAAACAGATTCACCACATGCACCTTTTTGTTTCAGCAGCACAATATAGAAGCATTTTTTGTATGCTTGATCACTGGAGATGAAAAATCAAAGTACAGCTAAGCCATGTTTACACCCCAAAATGGTGCTTTTGTGTGTGTGGTTGAGTATTCATGGGGTCATTCACTTTGCTTACACGTGGACAAACTGTGACTCCAGGCCTTTACTGTGAACAATTGTATTGAGCAAATCATTCTTTAATTGAAAAGTACCCAGCAATTGTCAACAGGCATTATTCTTCAACACAATAATGCAAGATCACACTGCACAAGACGGACCCTGGAAAAAATTAATGAATTAGTGTGAAAGCTATACTCACATGTATTGCACCATAAAATTTCCATTTATTCCTACTGCTACATTTTCTAATCGGTAGAAAAAATATGAAAATGTGGATGATGTCCAAACTGCCTTCTCCAGGTGTTCTGCTCAAAAGCCAACTGATTTTTATTGATCTGCCATTGAAATTTTGCTCACTAGATGGAAAAAGGTTGTTGATAATGAGGGTGATTACATCACTGATTAAAGGCAGTAAGTTGTGAGCAAACAATGGAAAAGCCAGAGCTTCAATTGCTTGAATCTGTGTATGTATATTGTCTAATTCAGAAGGAGGCCTTCTTTTTGATATGCCTGTCTGTGACTCAACATGTCCACTATATGGTAAGTAGCAGTCTTTCCTTTTCATAATATTATCAAAATTTGTTAACAATTTATCTGTTAGAATTTATGTAAAAAAAAAAAAAGGCATTACTTTCCGGTCCCCTTTTTACACTGCCATGAACACTGCGTACTCTTGACTGAAAGAGACTTGATGTGTTTTTCACATCATTACCCCAATTTCTTTTTTGATGGAAGATACTGTCTATACAGAAACATTGTCTTAAAATTTACGGTAATACACAGAGAACTATAGCAAAGCAGCTTCAGTATTTTACCACTATGATATTTAAACACACACACTACATATTCATTTGCAAGATGACAACTACAGTCCAGACATGTGATAAAAGCATACAATTTCTGTCTACCTACCTTCAACTGTATAGTTATTGCATAACCAGTTCCAAATCAAGCTGCCTGCATGAAACATCTATATTTACAAAATTACAAGGTATTCGTCAAAACTTCTTAGTAGTATGTAACACTTATTTCACTCAGCATACCTACAATTGGACGTCCTTTGCAGTCCTCTTTTGATACCGCAGATAATGAGGTAACATCAAAAAATGGGCTTATGCTGAGCCCAAACAGGATAAAATAAACAGAAATCCTAAAAGAAATAAAATAAAGTCATGGTTTAATACAGGCATAACTGGTGAAACAGAAAAGTCATTATACTGTTATCATCATTAAAATCATTAGTATCAAATCTGGTGCAGTATTCTGGATTGTACTCATAAGGAAAAACAGTTGCAGTATTCCACAGTAGTGAGAAATCAGTTTTCTCCAACTGCAGCTTATTGCTACTATTACCATCATTACTAAATGACAAGATTAACATCAAGTTAAACTAAAGATTAGTATTTTTTATTATACCTTAACATTCATATAATAAAATTACAAACTTAGCAATCAATTGCACACTGCATGTTTTCTCCTTATAGTAAAAGCAGAAGTTGCAGAGTATTTAATTGGTTACAAGAAAAAAATATACAAAAACAACTTAGCTATTCAAGTAATTATCTTCTGTCTTTAAATTCATGAACTAATAAAATGGATTAACAGTAATATTTCATTTTTCACTAAAAGAACTCTGAAATCATAATTCAGAATTTCACATTTCAGTTGGTTACCAACCATTTTACTACAAGACTTACCATCTGTTATGCTTTTTCTCAAACACACCATTGATTGGTTAAGCATGTGACTCAAACTTCTTTCCGCATAAATATCAAAGATCAAGAATTTCCTCAAATTTTAGCTAAAAGCTTCTAACATTTAAAAGCTTCCAACACGCTGGAATAATTGCAGGTCAGCAGCTTCTGTTAATTAGTACTATGGAAAACCAGCCTAAGTTGTAAATTTATTTATTTATTTATTTATTTTATTTACTCAATGACTAGTTTCAGGCCAGGACTCATTTTCATATCATCCAGATAGTCAAAATGGTATTTCCAAAAATACAAGAATCATATAGGGCTATTCAAAAAGAAGTAATAGATTTCAAACATTTATTGCTTCCAAACAACAAATGATAAAAACACAATTCCTGGAAAAAGAAAAGTTCAAATTTTTATGCATTCAATGTGAGCACCATGTGTTACACAGCAACTATTAAAATGGTGGTTCATTTCCTGCCACACATGAAGCAACTGGTCTCTCATTTTCAGATTCACAGCTTCAACAATCCAGTGCAGACTTTCAAGACTGTCAGGCATAGGGGGGATAAAAATGCCATCTTTTAAATAACCCCACAGATAAAAGTTACAAAGTGTGAGGTCTGGGATATTGGATTAGAACAGGAGGAGCAGAAAATGAACATCACCGGTGGCCTCCCAGGTCTCGCACACCTCACAACTTGTGACTTTTTCTGTGGAGCTATGTAAAAGACAGTGTTTTTATCACCCCTATGCCCAACACTTTTGAAAGTCTGCGACATCGCATTGTCGAAGCTGTGAATTCGATAACGAGAGACGAGCTACTTCGTGTGTGGCAAGAAATGAGCCATTGTATTGATATTTGTGTGTAATGCATGGTGCTCACATTTAACAAATAAAAATTTGAACTTTCCTCTTTCCATTAATGTTAGAATCGTATTTTTTTTATCTTTTATAGTTTGAAAGCAATAAATGTTTACATGTATTATGAAATGCAAATGAACAGTTAAGCACATATCTGTATGTGCTGTAACTGTTCATTTGCACTTCACAAAAATAATAATAGTGTGTGTGTGTGTGTGTGTGTGTGCGCGGGGGGGGGGGGGGGGGGCGTTCTTGTATTTTTGGAAATACCATTTTGACTATCTGGATGATTTGAAAGAGAAACTAGAATTATTGCAACTTTGGCTGGTTTTCTGTTGTACTGCTTCTAACATTGTTTTACATCTACCTACACATTGACTTTAAACTTATTCTGATTCTGCACTGCTGCCTCTCCATTCCTAGCAGCTTTAGTGGAGCTTTCTTTTTCACTGTTGCAAAGGATAGGTAAGACGTTATTCACAGTACGGATGGAGTATTTACTCATTTGCCATGGTAACTCTCAAAAGGATTGAGAAAGATTTGGTTGGACGGTAACACCAGATTCTGTATCCAGCTTCTGTTGCAAGTCCTCAAGACTTAAAGAGTAATGATAATCACACAAGCCGCTAGAATGCCTAACACCAAATTAATTTGCTGTTGTATAAACTGAGTTTTCTCTCATGAGTATAAAATTACTGCTAATCCAAAGTGTAAGTGTGGAAGCTGCTAGTACTGATTGACTGTTCTTAAGACATTTGAGTCAACTTGAAGAACATATTACTTCCTCCCATATACACATGCACAATGATCACAATGGCATTATTAGATAAATTTGGTCTTTTATAGATGGGCATCAACAAGTTTTCTTGCTTCATACCATCCATTATTGGATTAGAATGGGGGAGAGAGTTGGAGGATGATTCTGATACAGTATTTACCCTTCACCAATCATCATAATTAACTTTCAGAGTACTGATGAAGATTTAAAAGGCCAAAAAGAAGATACAACTAAATGGTTAAATCATGTGGTACGTACAGTAAATGAGGAAAATTTGAATAACTTTCATTATTTCCCAGTCATTAGATTCAGTGTACTACCTCAAATTTAACAGACAGATGGAATTTGTCTGAAGTTATTTAGGGGAACAAAAGAAAACCTACACCAGGATAGTAAAACTAGGATTTTTACCTAACTTCTCCTAAATATAAATCTAGTCACAAGTCATTTGTATTCCATGAGTTTAATTTTACGTGGATGAAGTCTGCTGTTATTCTGAGGTGAGGTGGCACATTCCACAATTACTTAAAATTTTGTACATTGAGATAATAGGCACTTTACATTTCTCCTGCTCACACAACTGAAATATATCTTATTCATGGTACTATATCATGTTACCTTCAGTCTCTAATTATTTTTTGTGATTCAAAGTAAAATCCTGCTATGCTGCAACTTTGATCACAATGAAGAACATGAGAACACAAAAAGGTTTTGGCTAATAAAATGCCAAGTTGCAGCATTAGCTGATATACTATCAATTGCAACATTAAGCAGGGGGGGGGGGGGGGGGGGGTGGAATGGAACTTACTGGACATTCAATGCAGAGAGCATGGCAAACAAAGGAAGACACAGAATGACAGCATTAGCACAGGCTTGCAATGAATGGAATGGAAGAAACTGGGGAGGGAGGCGCACACCAAATAAACAGTGATAAACCAAGCAGTGATCCATGGCATAAATTTTTCATCAATATGAGATTTGGCACAACACCAGAACATCAGAAAAGATGTTACATTGTATGCTACCCCAGTCCACTGGCACCTAATCTGGAATGGAGTGTGTGTACATATCTCTCAGTGCAGGGTACCCCAAGTCTAAAACAAATATACCTGTGGAAACAAATAGTTCATTGATATGAACTGTACAGCACCGGGAAACAGATTTTTTCTCCATTCCATTTAGACTACAGTGCTTAGTGAGTACCCACTTTCTCAGTACATGGGAAGGCAAAGAAATCAGCTATAATTAACCACCTCAGCATTCATCTACAGTTTTTCAAGGAAACTTACACCATGATGGCAGGAAAGCAATTTAAACTTCATTCAAGAGTCCAGTGCATTAACCACTGTCCCAATGTTCAGTTTTAAGACACTGTGTCCATAGGCATGCCTACATTACATAGTCTACAGTAATGACACCAATCCTAACCTATATTGTTAAACTTCAATTTTCAAGAGGGTAGGTGATGTCTGAAAGACATCCCACAATGGTTCTATGACTTTTAGAACAAATATGGTTGGCTAATCTTAATTTCCAGTAAATATCTGACGAAACAGGGTTTTCACTATAGCATTCTATAAGCTGATGAGACACATCTGTATGTTAACCTCATAATTACATCAAAGAACTCATTGTTGGCTTTGAGAATACTTTATATATATGTCCATGCTGCCATGAGGAGCTGGTATAATGTGGTATAATGACCCAATACAAATCTCCATTCCACTTGCTGTCTGTAATAATCTACATGAACAGCTGCTGCCATTGAGTCAATTCTAGACCTAAATGCTCAATTACAACCTCCACTGGTCTACCAAGTCAAGACTAGTTTTCCATGTTTGTTAGACCATTGAAGCACTTTTTATCCACAAGTACCTCACTACACTTGTTCTTGCTAAAACAGTCTGTATATATTTAACAGAATTTTAGTCAGTACAACAGCTCTAGCATTCAAGAAACAAGTCACTTCCTCACATTAATTTACACCCACTGCACAAAGATCAATGCAGAGGACATTTTATGACAGTCATTTTCTGATTTTCCCCTTTATTTATGGATTAGTAGTGATACAGTGCACAATGTTATTTACGATCAGAATATTTTTAATGTGTCAGTAAAATGTTCCCAATGAAATTTAATAATGGAAACATCATCACTGTGCAATATTCCAATATAACAGCCTTGAGGAATGTTCACCTCTCCTTTTCAGTGAAGTTAATAGTAAATAATTGCACACTTTAAAAGCAATAATAAAGGAAGTTAAGGTTTACTCTTGGAAGCAATAAAAGAAATGCTGAACAGCATTAATCAAGTAAAACAAAATGTTTCGTAAACACAATGATAAGTTGTATTAGCTTAATAATATACATTATGCAGCCTAAACGAAGCCAAAACAGAGTACCTCGTTATGGCATGTGGTCATTGTCAGACTGCTGATCATCTACAATCACTGCAGGTTGGGGACCAGTCCTACAAGAGAGTGCAAGAATTCAAATACCTAGGGGCACTTTTCACTGAGGACTCGTCAAGTGAAGCAGAGATCAATGCCAGAATACAAGCAGGAAACCTATCTTACCACAGCCTAGCACAACTGCTTCGGTCCAGACATCTCGCCAGACAGTTCAAGATTCGACTTTACAAAACCCTGATCCAGCCTGTTGTTCTATATGGCTGTGAGACATGGAGTATCCGGAAACAGGACTTCCATAAGCTCCTTGTTTTTGAGAGAAAAGTGCTTCGGAAGGTCTTCGGTCCAGTTCTGGATGCAGATACAGGGGAATGGAGGATCAGATACAACCAAGAGCTTGAGGAATATACCAGCAGCCCAACATAGCAGGAACTGTTAAAGCCAAACGAATGCAGTGGGCCGGCCATGTGGCCCGGATGGAGGATCACAGATGGCCTCGGAAGTTCCTAGATTTCACACCTACAGGAAAGAGACCACCAGGGAGACCCAAGAAGCGCTGGAGGGATGGAGGGATGGACTCCATAAAGATTTAAACCAAGTGTCAATAGATGTGAACGGATGGCGGATAGCAGCAATGGACAGAATACAGTGGAGGAGGAAACTTGTAGATGCGTGCGGTCCACTGGACCTGATCATGTTGTAGTAGTTGTAGTAGTAGTAGTAGTAGTAGTAGTAGTAGTAGCCTAAAGTCTCCAGGTGCCCATACCCTTTGTTTAACTCTTTGAAGGGAAGGCATCACTGTAACCTACCACATATGTAGGCAGACTGTTTTGAAAGGGCTGTGGTCACTGTGGCTCCCTCAACTAACTAACTGTTGACTGAAGTTTCACTGGATGGCAGGAGAATCACAATGCAGTACTTTTGACGCATATTTACGACACGAGCTGGTATTTCATACATTTTTTATGTTGTCTGTGGAAGTGTCATACCTTTCTCTCTGTAGCTCTTCTTTATGGAGCTATTTGGGTAAGTAACCTTATATTTATATGTTGACCTTCCATAAATCTAAAAGTAATATTACTTTTTATTCAAATATAATTTTCTACACATCACAGACAGATTTCTGTGTGGTTAATGGTGCTAACCATTGCCCTTCTTTTCCATCCAGTATGTCTTGTCGAAAGAGAACATAGGAAGAATGTTACCGAATATTATTTGATAAATTTCTTCAAGTGACAACAGTTTTGACTATGATGAAAGTGATGTCAATGACCTGACATTTACAACAGATTGTGCAACTTCTGCTTTTGTTTACAGTCACATGTCGAGCAGTAGCAATTCTGAGAATAAAAGTGAAAGTGATGAGACAACTGAAAACAATGTGATGTCGCTAACTGTTCTATCAATGGCCATGATAAACTGTGGCTAAGAAACAAGTGTTGACCAAGTGCCATTATTTGCTGCATAAGGTGATGCTGTTGCAGAAATTAAGAACAAATTGAACCTCAACCCAGTTGACTTACTATGCAAGTTTTTGTTGAAACACTTACAAACCATATATTGTTTCAAACCAATTTATATGCAACACAAATAGGCAAATCTTTTGTCCTCACCAACGAACGTGAAATAAAAACTTTTTTTGTCGGAATAAATTTTTAAATGGGAATCACCAAAAACATAGCTACAGAGATTACTGCAGCATTGATACAGACCTTAGTGAAAGTTATATATTGAAGTTTATGACAGTAAAAACATTGGTTACTGAGTAACTTGCACCTCAATGATAATTCTGTGGCTCCTGATACAAACAGTCAGAATTATGACAAACTGTGAAACTACTTATAAGAGTCCACACATTGGTATAACTGATTTGCCTCAATGGGCAATGGATCCACCACATTCAGTGCGGATGCACAATTACATTCGACCTCCAATTAGCGAGCATCGAGGACATGGACAGGGGAGTGGCACTAGGTGCGAATTTGGGCTGGCCAAGAAGTATGCTGAGTTGGTCTGCACAGCTGCAATAAACATTGCGTCTGGGTGGCACAGTGGTTAACACAACTGTGTAGTATGCAGGAGATCCCGGGTTCGAATCCTGATCTGGCACATATTTTCAATTTGATTTTTATGCAGTAGAAGTTTCACAGTCTCCAATAGTAGGGTTAGGACCGAAAGTGGTTCTAAATTTAACCAGTGATCTTCATGGGAAGAGTCATATTATTTTTAGGGACAATTATTTTACATCATATGATCTGTTCAAGAACCTAAAGTTCAATGGTCTGCACACTTGTGGAACAATAAATTCCAGACGGAAAAAATGCCAAATCTCAGTGAGGAAAAGGAACTTGAGAGAAGTGAATTCTATTACAAAATTAGCGATGATGAAGTAGCTATCTATAGATAGAATGATAAAATGACAGTCAACATTATTTCTACACGTCATGCACCATCAGGTGTGTCCAAAGTAAGTCACAGGATGAAAGACAGATTGGTTGGTTGTTTGGTTGGTTGGTTTAAATGAGGGGGGGAAGGGACCAAACTACGAGGTCATCAGTCCCTTGTCCCTGATAAAACAATGCCACAAGTGTGAAAGTAATACAGACGAGACATACAACACAAATCGGAAAGGAAAAACCACAAGAACAAAGTAAAAGCAACGAACACTAAAAGGAACAAAAGAGGACAAGAAAACAACAGGGAGATGCTAGAACCAAAGAGAGTAAAACAAGAAAGCAGATTACAGTGGTTGGCCGACCACAGACAATAAAAAGGAAAAACCAGCCACTCTGCAACACATTAAAACCTCCACCCTAAAAGCATCAGGGTGGAGGACACAGGGGGACACGTGCTAAAACTTAGATTAAATGATAAAACCCACTCCTCAGAAGTTAAGTCGCATAGTGCTCAGAACCATTTGAACCATTTGATAAAACCCACTCTCACGAATAAAACATAAAACTAAATCAGCCAATGAGGCGTTGTCAGATAAAATGAGCGGCAACAAGTCCAGTAACCCAAGATTTCCTCGCTGGGCAGTCAAAGTGGGACAGTGCACCACAATATGGGCCACTGTCAACCAGGTGCCTCACTGACACTGAAGCAGGTTTTCACGATACAAGAGGTAACCGTGGGTCACCCAAGCATGGCCAATGCGGAGCCGGCAGAGGACAACAGATCCCCTGCGAGAGGCCCGCATGGAAGACTTCCACACATTCGTAGTCTCCTTAATGACATGAAGTTTTATTGTGCGTACTGTTATACCATCCTGTCTCCCAAAGCTGAAAAACCCTACGGCGTAAGTCAGAACGTAGGTCAGGTTCAGAGGAAGTTTTGGATAAAAATCAGGAGCAGGCTCCGCACACCCCACTCATACAATGTGGCAAGGATATGATGTCGCCAGGTCCTGTTGTACGCTTTATCTAAGTCAAAAAAGATGGCAACCAAGTGCTGGCATCTGGAAAAAGTTGTTCGGATGGCAGACTCAAGGGGCACAAAGATTGTCAGTGGTAAAACGACCCTGGCAGAAGTCACCCTGACATGGAGCCAGTACGCCACGTGACTCCAGAACCCAAACCAACTGCCGACACACCATACATTATAGCAGCTTACAAACAACATTGATGAGGCTGATGGGCTGATAGCTATCCACATCAAGTGAGTTTTTACTGGGTTTGAGCAACAGAATGATGGTGCTCTCCCACCACTGCGACGGAAAGACGCCATCAGACCAGATCCAGTTGAAGGTGACGAGGATATGACACTTGTGGTCAGATGAGACATGTTTAATCATCTGGCTGTGGATCCAATGAGGCCCTGGAGCTGTGTCGGGGCAATGCGCAAGGGCACTGAGGAGCTCCCACTCTGTAAATGGGGCATTATAGGATTCACTGTGACATGTAGTGAATGAGAGGACTTTCCCTTCCAGCCGCCGTTTGAGTGCAAAAGGCTGGGGGTAACTCTTCGACGCAGAGCCTAGAGCAAAGTGCTCACCAATCCCATTTGCATCAGTAGATAACACCCCATTTATGGTAACACCGGGAACACCTGTTGGGGTCTGGTGCCCGAAAAGACGTTTGATCTTTGCCCAGACTTGAGAAGGTGACGTATGGCACCCAATGGTCGAGATGTATCTCTCCCAACACTCCTGCTTCCATTGTTTGATAAGTTGGCAAACACGGGCTCAGAGCCGTTTAAAGGCTATGAGGTGCTCCAGGGAAGGGTGCCGTATATGCCACTGTAGAGCTCGCCGATGCTCCTCAATTGCTTCAGCAACTTCCAGCGACCACCAAGGGACTGCCTTACACCGGGGGCACCCTAAAGAGCGAAGGACTGCGTTTTCTGCTGCAGAAACAATTGTTGTAGTCAGCTGCTCAACCATCACATCGATATTAATATGTAGGGGAGATTCAACAGTGACAGCATAGGTGAAAGTTTCCCAGTCCGCCTTGTTTAAAGCCCATCTGGGCAGGTGTCCCTGGGCCTGACACCTGGGCAGTGACAGGAAGATGGGGAAGTGGTCACTACCACACAGGTCATCATATGACCTTCAGTGGATAGAAGGGAGAAGTCCCAGCCTGCAGATTCATAAATCAATGGCCGAGTAACTACCACGAGCCACACTGAACTGTGTGGCGGCCTCAGTATTTAAGAGGCAGAGGTCGAACCGAGACAGTAAAGTTTCGATGTCTCTGCCTTGGCCAGTAAGCATGGTGCCGCCCCACAAGGGGTTATGGGTGTTAAAATCTCCCAAAAGTAGGAAAGCTTTAGGGAGTTGATCAATTAGTGCAGCTAATACATTCAGGGCTACTGCACCATCTGGAGGAAGATATACATTGCACACAGTTACTTCCTGCGTCGTCCCTGTTATAACCTTTAATCACCAATAATGGCGTGGATATTCAAACACTCACTTAGAAACAATAGCTGGTATCTCTTATTCGACTGCCGTGCTGTGACATGCGGTCGGCGCCGTTCGTAGCTAGGTGGCGCTCCCGCGCTCAGCCGAGTTGCGGAACGCCTCTATCGTAGCTTGCGCATACTGTCGTGGCGGCACTGTTAAATGTCATGGCACTGACACAACACTTTTCCCCCCTTGAAAAAAAAAAAACACTCACTTCCTAGGAGACATGGACAGTGCGGAGACATCCATGGCCTCTTGTGAGGCCCTGAGAAGATCCCGCGGAGAGACACGAGAGTATGGTCGAAAATGTCCAGGACGGAAGCTCGTGCGTGGAACGTGCCTCCTGGACGAGATGATGGGTGAAAACTCCGGAGCAGCATCCATAGGTGTCGTGGACCTGGGGGTGTGCTCCAGCAAGATGGGTCCCGGAGAAGGCGGCGTCGCGACTGGGGCCGGTTCCGGCGTACTCGGAAGCGGTAGCGATGTTGGCTGCATCAACACGTACGGTAGATCGGCAGCAGCGACAGGACTGGCTTCTCGGGCTGGTGGAGGCGAAGGAAGGGGCGGTGGCACCGGTGTGGCCACCACTCGTGGGCGCATCTGGTCGTAATGGCGAACAACCATGCCCTCGTCCGTATGTATTTCACAAAGCCGGCAGCCGCGAAGAGCCTTGACCACCCCTGAAATCCATTTAGGGCGAGATCCATACCCTCGTGCCCACACGTCGGCATCCACCGAGTATTTTCCCGCACTAGGGGACACAGCACAAGGCCTGACAGGGTGAAGCAGGTGCAGTAGAGTGCGCGGTTGGCGGCCATGCAAGAGTTCAGCAGGGCTGCGATCACCCAAAGGCGTGAAGCGACAAGAACTCAGAAATTGCAGCAGAGCGTCATCTGTGGAAAAATCACTAAAGAATTTTTTCATCTGGCTTTTGAAAGTGCGGACAAGGCGCTCGACCTCCCCATTCGATTGCAGATGGAAGGGCGGTGCTGTAACATGATGAATCCCTTGTCCAGTACAAAAATCACGGAAGGCCTGCGAAGAGAACTGAGGGCCATTGTCTGTGACGATCGTGGATGGAGGACCTTCTAGTGCAAAGATTTTGGACAAAGCCAGCGTCGTCGCCGCAGTGGTGGGCGACGGACATCGAGCAACAAACGGAAACTTCGAGAAGGCGCCAATCAACAGTAGCCAATAAGTAACGAGGAAGGGGCCGGCAAAGTCAGCGTGCACCCGTACCCATGGCTGCGCCGGATCAGGCCACAGAGAGGGCATTGTACGAGGTGCAGCCAGTTGTTGAGCACACTGACCACACGCAGCAACCATGTGGGAGATGTCCGAATCAATACCGGGCCAATAAACGTGCCTGCGGGCCAGGGACTTAGTCCGAGAAATACCCCAATGGCCTTCATGCAACAGTTTGAGAACATCTTTGCGAAGAGAGGCTGGCACCACGACCCGTGGAGAGGTGCCATCCATGGCCAGAAGAACACCACCATCACGAACAGACAGATGAAGGCGCAAGGCATGGTAGTTGCGAAGGGGATCCGATGCCCGGCCCTTTGTCCTGTCTGGCCAACCCCGTTGAACAAAACCGATCACCTGACGCAGGACCGGGTCCCGCGCAGTAGCCGACGCGACTTGCGAACCTGTAAGTGGACAACCCTTGACCGCACGACGTTCTCCCTCATCAATGTGGAAACAGAGTAGTTCATCACAATCGAAAACTGGGTCGGGGCCCATCGGCAATCGCGACAATGCATCAGCGTTGGCGTGCTGGGCCGTGGGGCGATAGTGAATCTCATAGTGAAAACGAGACAAGTATAAGGCCCAACGTTGCAGGCGGTGAGCTGCCTTATCCGGAAGCGACGCCGATGGGCTGAACAGAGAGACCAGCGGCTTGTGGTCGGTGATGAGGTGAAACTTAGAACCATACAAAAAAACGCTGAACTTTTTTAGAGCATAAATGATAGCGAGCGCCTCCTTTTCGATTTGAGAGTAACGCCGCTGCGCATCGTTGAGAGTGTGGGAAGCATAGGCGATGGGCCGTTCCGACCCATCCTCATACCGATGGGCAAGAACAGCCCCTAGGCCATATTGTGACGTGTCAGTCGCCAGAACCAAGTGCTGACCCGGACAGAATGTGGCAAGACAAGGCGCCGACTGCAAATGAGCCTTCAGGCAGACAAAAGCCTGCTCACACTCCTCGGACCAACAGAAAGGGACGTTTTCGCATAACAGCTGATGCAGAGGATGAGCTACCGCTGCCGCGGATGGAATGAATTTGTGATAATAAGCAATCTTGCCTAGAAGCGCCTGAAGTTCTTTGACCGTAGACAGCCGGGGTAGAGCATTAATGGCTGCAACGTGCTGACGTAGAGGACGTATACCCTCACGGGACAAGTGGAAACCAACATACACAATGGAGGGTTGGAAGAACTGTGACTTGTCCAGACTGCACCTCAACCCAGCCAAATGCAAAACCCGAAATAGTGAACGCAAATTGCGAAGGTGCTCCTCAGTGGAGGCCCCCGTGACAACAACGTCATACAGATAGTTTATGCAGCCGGGAACGGAAGCCGTGAGCTATTCCAAAAACCGCTGAAAAATGGCCGGCGAGCTAGCAATGCCAAATGGTAACCGCTGGTACTGATACAACCCACAAGGAGTGTTGATGACGAGAAATTCCCTGGAAGAAGCATCCAACGGCAACTGATGTTACGCCTCCGATAAGTCAAGTTTGGAAAAGAACTGGCCCCCAGCGAGCTTGGTAAATAACTCCTCAGGACGGGGAAGAGGATAAGTGTCAATGAGGCTCTAAGCATTGACAGTGGCTTTAAAATCACCACACAATCGCAGACTCCCGTTTGGTTTAGAAACCACCACGACGGGCGATGCCCATTTGCTGGAGGTAACAGGAAGGAGAATCCCAGAAGCTGTTAACCTGTCTATCTCAGCCTTGACAGGTGCACACAACGCCACCGGAATAGGGCGTTCCCGGAAAAACTTAAGGCGAGCTGTAGGTTTAAGAGTAATGTGGGCTTCAAAATCCTTGGCACGACCCAGACCAGCAGAGAACACGGACGAAAATTCAGAACACAGTCCATCCAGCTGTTGATACGGAATATCCTCAGATATGAGGTTGTAACGCCGGAAATGCATATACTCCTATTTCCATCTATTGTACTATTATTTTTTTTTCCTTGTTTTGTTACCTCAAGATATGACATTTCTGTCTCTTTATATATTGTAATTGTTTTACTGTTTGTATATATATATATATATTTATGCATTTATGTCGATGTATAATTGGTTTGTTTCGTAAATATCATTTGTATTTTTACGCTGGCTCTTGCCTAGGGAAAACTGCTATCGAACGATTACATCGATAGGTCGTGTGAAGACTCAAAGTGTGTAGGATCTTTGGTAGTGTTAACTCTGCCGCGTGGAGCGCGGGCAGAACAGAGAGAGTCTGGCTGGAGTAGCGAGTGGAGCAGGTGTGTTGTGTGACGCTCCCGCGAGTTGCCGCGCTTTCGGGGTTTGGCAGTATGTAATTGCGCTCGACTCGCGATGATAGTTTCTGACATGGTGTCGCGGACGGGAAGCATTAGCTGGCGCACATCAAGAGCCCGTTTCGCCTGGTGACCGTGTCGAGAAGAAGGCGCGCCAACATCCAGCTTCTGCAACAGCGACGGCCGACAATGAGTGACTGTCGCCACCTCCTCGATCGACGGCTTCAAACCTTCAATCAACCAACAAGGAAGACTAAAAGCACGTAAAGTTTCAGAACTGTATGGCAGACCTCAGCTTTTCAAATTGTTCCATTTGCCTCGCAAAATTACAGCAACTTAGCATGAACCTTTGTTGCTCATTGTCCCAATTGCATTGCCAAGCAGGGTCCCTTCCTTTTCCGAAATGAACCCGAGTGTCGTTGAAATTCAAACGCCAGCATTAAAATAATATAATTAGATTTCACTGCTTTAATTTCAAAGTTCAGTAGCTGGCTACAATATTTAGGTTACACGAGCACAAATTTAGAGTGCGAGTTTTGTTAGCATATTTTAGCTTACCTGTGACTGCAGCTCAGCTTGGTACATACTAAATTTTACTATTGTTAATAGTTCAGAATCATTTAATTCAAGTTCAAAGTTAAATCTCTTGTTTCTAAATTGTGTAGAGTCAAGTTGCTTTTGAAATGATTGTTGAGGTAGTCCAAGACTAACCGTATTTTACTGGATTTCGATGTGCTTCAGAAAGAAAGCTCACTATTAACTTCAGTCACTAAATTAACTTTCGATTTTCCGGTTTTATTAATTCTTTTGCTAAATTAAGTCAGAGTGTAGCGAAATTTATTACTTCTGACAAACTTTCAGATTTCACACTACACGTGTCAACCTTCAGTTGCCACGCTTCTAGTGTTAATTATATGTGTAATAACCTTTCTTTTTCAGTTACTATAGTAATTGTCCTTAGGACTGGCGACCGTGATTTCCCCCAAATCTCAAATATCTAATTACCGCTAGTTAATTGTTAACGTAACGGCCGCACATTTACTTTCTTTATTAACTTTACCCCTTTTCAAAATTAATTTCCACCAGTTTCATTTGCATTTTTCCTTTCATTTAGATGTAACCCTTTCCTCCCTCTTTACCGATAGATTAACTTCGGTGACGATTGCTTTTCCCAAATTTCCATTAGGTACACGCGGTTTAATTTTTCACTGTCTTTAAGGTCGATAAGTGAGGGGGAGGTTACACGTGGCGACCTGGTGACAGGACAATCTTCAGATTTGAGGTTGTTCTGGACACGAATTTTGTTTGGTGCAAATGTCGTAACAAAGTACTGGTTACGTACAGGCCGTTACGTCAGCGAGAATAAGTAGTGGGAGTAATCCTAATTAGAGTTGAGATTTTGCATTTATATTGAAAATTATTAAAATGAGTCAAGGCAACAATTACCAAAATTTGGTAGACTTGGATACGGAACAATCGGTCGAACAGTGGGAAACGCGCACAGCGGTACCCATTGTTCCGGGGCAGGCGGCTAGCATGAAAGATGCGACCGCCGAAACGCAACAAAGAGCAGAAATGGAATTCCAAACTTTAGAAAATGTTTCGGAATCAGAAGTGAAAATCAAATCTGAATCCCTTGATGACGAATACGGGGGGACAATTAAAGAGGAAGCCGCTACGGAAGTAAAACCGGTAGTTTCCGGGAATTTAACTGATTTATTGAACGTTTTGATTAACGAAATCAAGAGTCAATCGGTCAAGCAAGAAGATCAGGCTGCCAAGCTAGAAGCTCGGGCTGCCAAGCAAGAAGCTCAGTCTGAAAAATTTGAACGGATGCTAGACAATCAGAACAAAGCTATTAACGTTGTTATCAACAAGGTTGGAGTTGTTAACACAAAAGTTGATAAAATCAAAGAAGATATTGTTGTAATTAATACCGAAATCGGTAATCTTAAACAGGAAATGATAGGCGTTCAGGCGGAAATTGCGAGCATAAATACTCGTTTTGATTCCGAAATTAGCAGAATCGAGAAAAGTGTAGGAGACGCAGTTGCTCCGATCATCGAGAATAAGGTGACGGAACAAATTCAATTAGTGAAAAAAGAGGATCAAAAGAAGGTGGAAACTTTAAAGGCTTTAGTATCCGAAGTAGATACCAAAGTGACGAAGCAGGCTAATACCTGCGAAGAGAAAAAAAGGGAAGTAGAAACGCTTGCGACAACCACTTGCCAAGTAATTACGAGAGTGTCGGAATTAGAAAAGAAACTTGACGAAAAACAGAGCTATGTGCCAATCTATGCACATAGTTCGGAATTGTTGACGAAAGAGGAGCGGTTCGACCCCTTGAAAAAAGGCGGTATACACGCGACGGATTTCATTAAGAATTGTGAAAGAGTTTTACCCAGATCATGGACTAATGAGAGAAAAATTAATGCAGTTATTGATGTGTTGGCTGGTGACGCCAAGCGTTGGGGCTTAAACCTCAACATTACGGACCTGATTTTTGACGAATTTAAAAATATGTTTCTGGCTGAATACTGGTCAGAGCAAAAACAGCAAAGTGTCTGGCGCGACTTTGTCGTATCGAGGCCTTTCGATGCGAATTCGCGCGGTTCGATGAAGGAGTTTTGTGAGGGCTGGATCCGCAAGGTGGAATACTTGCGTGATCGCCGCACGGAATCCGAAATAGTCTGGGAACTCTACAAAAAGCTTCCAGATGATACAAAACGATACGTAGGAAGCAATTACAGGACAATCAATGATTTCCTGGAAAGAGTGGAGGACGAGGACAATTGGCGCAATAATCGCGACAGTGGTAGAGGCCGTGGTAAAAACAACGGGTACCACAGGAACCACAACAACGATAACCATGGGAATAATGCATACCGCAACCACGGCAGCAATAACAATAATGGTTCGGACCGTAATAACAATCGGTACAATGCAAATAATAACAGGAATAACGGAAACCAGTATCATACTAGCGTGATACGGGCTTCGCGCAATAGTAATAACGTCAGAGGGTGTGACCAGCCGCCTCAGCAGTATCCGGGGAGAGTATCTGCTGGAACGAGACAGGGAAACCATTAGCCGCGCCGGAGAGGGGCCGACCGGGCGTGGAGAAATTTTGGCGGCCCAATAACAGGAGAAAACCCAGGTGTCGTCGTTATGAAAATTCCGTATGGAATAATCAACGGCGGGAGAGTGTGCCAGTATTAGGAGAAAGGAGTGCGCCCACAAGTAGTAGATCAGCTGTAGACACGGCAGTAGAAAATACATTCACTGTCAGTGAGAACAATTTAAGTAGTGTTCCGGAAATCGACTATAAAGTGGCGGCTGTAATACCCACAGCGGAACTGGAGATTGAGTTTAAGAATGATTCGCAAGTGTTGAAAGAAGATCAGATGTCGGATAAAACGTCCGTCATCGAGCGAGGGGATGCAGAGAGGGATGAGGTCTGGTTAAGGCAGTTCGGTCGCTTATACGACGAACTAAGAGATTATAGGGGCCTGTACGGGAGAAGTGTTTATGGGGAGCGCGGGCAGGATTTGCCGCGTCTCGTCCCGCAGGAAGATAGTGATTGTGAAGTGATGGAAAGTTCTGGCCCTAACCGGCAGACTTTACTAGAAATAGTTGATGTTAAGGGGGAGCACGAGCAAGATGCGTCGTGTTTCGTCCCGCAGGAGTTGAATGTTGAAGTAGTAACGGAAAGTTCTGGCCCTAACCGGCAGACTTTACCGAAAGTTGTAGTGGTAGAATTAGCCGACCCATCCGACGCGAACATCCAGTTTAAACATTGCGAGAGTATTAAGGAGAAAGATTACGAAAATTTTAGTGATAGCCGGACACGATTGGTAGAAAAGCACGTAGATTACAGCGTGTATGAGGTTAGAGCTGACATTATACGGTCAGAAGATAACAGTGTGGGTTGCGCAGATCTAGAGGAAGTAATTGCAGATACTACTGGGCACATGTCTCCAGGTAGATTGGCAGATGAGATCAATCTGATTAAAGAGGAATCAACGAAGGTGACAATTAGTGAATTGATAGCAAAGCAACACTCACTAGTTGACGAGTTACAGGAAAAGGTTTCGGTATTGGAGGCGACGCTACAGACTAAGCCTCAGGACAAACGTGTTGAAATTAAAACTGTATGTGAACAGAGGCTGAAAAAGCCGCCAGATAAACCGGATTTAGGATCAAAGCCGGATGGTTTTTTCTGGAATGACCTGGATACAGACGAGGATTTACTGTGGGAAAATAAAGAAACAGTCGAGGACAAGTGTAGACAGATAGTAGTGTCTGTTAATATGCACGACCTAGAACTAAACGTGTTGATTGACACCGGTGCAGAATTGAGTGCTGTATCTGGGAAAATATTTGAGTTACTGAAAGACAGACCTGGCATCGTAGTTATGCCAGTAACAGGAGTGAAAATTATCGGTGCTACTGGGAAGGCCAGTAAACCGGTCATGAAACAAATTTTTGTCAACTTCGAGATTTGTGGGGCACGATTTGTACAAAAGTTTGTCGTCGTGCCAGACTTAACTACGGAAGTAATTATCGGGTTAGATTGGCTATTAAAGTACCGTGCAGTGATTAATTGCGAAAGCAAAACTTTGACATGTACCTCACAAGATAAAGCAATAGTAGTTAGTTTTGACGAGGCAGGAGACGGTGTGCATAGGCAATACCAGCCTATACACATTGTTAACTGGCCGGATGACATTGACGTAGGAATGAGTTTGAACTGCCGTAATGTGAGGAAGTTCGGCATTGACAAAAGTGTAGAAAGTGAAATGGAAGAGATAATCAAATTCCCTCCACGGATTGACATTAGTATTGGTGTGAAAAACGATCGTTTGCGAGAAGTAATGAAGCTAAAAGCCGATGCTCGCATACGTCGTAATGACGCTAAAGTGCGTTTTGCTAAGTTTGCAATCGGAGACTTAGTACTTGTAAAAGCTCATGAGAAATCGAGCGAGATAGACAATGAAATCTCTAAATTTAAGTTTGTTTATAATGGACCATATAAAGTCATTGGTATACCTCACACAAATGCTTATTGCTTAGAGTATCCAAGCTCTGGAAAGCTATTAGGTATACGAAACATTGTAGACTTGAAATTGTACCAACCTAGGATCGATTAATACCACACAATGGGTAATTTGTACAGTATGTAAAATAGAGTGTAAGATTTAACGATTTGCTAGATTGCCATGCTTTTGACTGACCTAGAGGTCATTAAAAAAGTTGTAATTAATAAGTAATTAATGTTGATTAAATGATTTAAGAGTTACTGAATATTAATCAATTTAAAAATCCAAGCTGCTAGTTTAAGTTTTCAGCTGAGTCACCGTAGATTAAGCAATGTAAATATGGTTTTGTAACTAGCTGTAAGATTCCATGAATATGTGTTTTACTAGTCATTGCCGATGTACTTAGACGCTGTTTTAAGTTTCAGGCTTGTACATGTGTGATGATGGACAGTGTTGAGTTATCCACTGTGATTACTCGGGAGTGAGTTTTACCGAAAGAATTCAGTGAAACGGACGTTCTGGAAATGCCGTTACACAGGCGAGTGAGATCAAGCGTGCCGCACAGGCGGGCGCAACAATACTGGCGGGGCGGAACCGCTGTCGGCTCTTGTGCCGCTGTCGGCATACTTTGTACTTGCGAGTACGGAAGGCGGAGTTGTTTTTCTTCCTGGACAGCTGAAAGAATTCTGCTGTTAATATTTATGTTTTTGTCGATCTGCTGTACATTATTTTCTTGTTTAGCGTTAAATAGATTCTCGTGACGAGAATATTAATTATGAAAAGGTTATACAAAATGTGTAGTCTATTTAATTATTTATTTGCGTATTTTGATCTACCTGTTTTTATGACCATGCACTCTAATTAATTTTGCAAATAGTATTCCATTTCTCATAGTGTTACGAATTTTAATGATTTTGGAATAGCTAAACCATTTTCTATATCTTCTATGAATTTTAATATGTTGTCAACCTGTTTTATTTTGTGCAAGATGACAGAGTGGAATAAGATTAGGAGTGTCTCCACTCAATTATTATGGTCTAAAAATTGATTTATGATTAATTAGACGAATGCTAAATTTTGTTGATGTTTTGAGCATATGCATTTCCGCTGTTTCTTTTTTGGGACATTTTCTGAGTCTGTTTACGTTACACGAACATCCTCAGACAATGTGGGGCACGTGTAACGCCGGAAATGCATATACTCCTATTTCCATCTATTGTACTATTATTTTTTTTTTCCTTGTTTTGTTACCTCAAGATATGACATTTCTGTCTCTTTATATATTGTAATTGTTTTACTGTTTGTATATATATATATATTTATGCATTTATGTCGATGTATAATTGGTTTGTTTCGTAAATATCATTTGTATTTTTACGCTGGCTCTTGCCTAGGGAAAACTGCTATCGAACGATTACATCGATAGGTCGTGTGAAGACTCAAAGTGTGTAGGATCTTTGGTAGTGTTAACTCTGCCGCGTGGAGCGCGGGCAGAACAGAGAGAGTCTGGCTGGAGTAGCGAGTGGAGCAGGTGTGTTGTGTGACGCTCCCGCGAGTTGCCGCGCTTTCGGGGTTTGGCAGTATGTAATTGCGCTCGACTCGCGATGATAGTTTCTGACATGGTGTCGCGGACGGGAAGCATTAGCTGGCGCACATCAAGAGCCCGTTTCGCCTGGTGACCGTGTCGAGAAGAAGGCGCGCCAACATCCAGCTTCTGCAACAGCGACGGCCGACAATGAGTGACTGTCGCCACCTCCTCGATCGACGGCTTCAAACCTTCAATCAACCAACAAGGAAGACTAAAAGCACGTAAAGTTTCAGAACTGTATGGCAGACCTCAGCTTTTCAAATTGTTCCATTTGCCTCGCAAAATTACAGCAACTTAGCATGAACCTTTGTTGCTCATTGTCCCAATTGCATTGCCAAGCAGGGTCCCTTCCTTTTCCGAAATGAACCAGAGTGTCGTTGAAATTCAAACGCCAGCATTAAAATAATATAATTAGATTTCACTGCTTTAATTTCAAAGTTCAGTAGCTGGCTACAATATTTAGGTTACACGAGCACAAATTTAGAGTGCGAGTTTTGTTAGCATATTTTAGCTTACCTGTGACTGCAGCTCAGCTTGGTACGTACTAAATTTTACTATTGTTAATAGTTCAGAATCATTTAATTCAAGTTCAAAGTTAAATCTCTTGTTTCTAAATTGCGTAGAGTCAAGTTGCTTTTGAAATGATTGTTGAGGTAGTCCAAGACTAACCGTATTTTACTGGATTTCGATGTGCTTCAGAAAGAAAGCTCACTATTAACTTCAGTCACTAAATTAACTTTCGATTTTCCGGTTTTATTAATTCTTTTGCTAAATTAAGTCAGAGTGTAGCGAAATTTATTACTTCTGACAAACTTTCAGATTTCACACTACACGTGTCAACCTTCAGTTGCCACGCTTCTAGTGTTAATTATATGTGTAATAACCTTTCTTTTTCAGTTACTATAGTAATTGTCCTTAGGACTGGCGACCGTGATTTCCCCCAAATCTCAAATATCTAATTACCGCTAGTTAATTGTTAACGTAACGGCCGCACATTTACTTTCTTTATTAACTTTACCCCTTTTCAAAATTAATTTCCACCAGTTTCATTTGCATTTTTCCTTTCATTTAGATGTAACCCTTTCCTCCCTCTTTACCGATAGATTAACTTCGGTGACGATTGCTTTTCCCAAATTTCCATTAGGTACACGCGGTTTAATTTTTCACTGTCTTTAAGGTCGATAAGTGAGGGGGGAGGTTACAAGGTGCACATCATCATCAATGGAGAACCCGATCAACTGGAAAGCATCATAACCGAACAGGTTTTCAGTGCCCGCATGATCCACCACATAAAACGTGAGGGGCCTAACAACAGACTTGTAGGCAGTGGAAGCATCAAACTGGCCAATGATTGGAATTTTCTGTTTATTATAAGTTCTCAGATTTCGCGTAACTGGAGACAAGGGAGGGGAGCCCAACTCCAAATACATGCGAGAATTAATGAGAGTTACTGCAGAGCCAGTGTGAATGTCTTTATCCAGAACATGAACAGTAACAAACAACTTATTTGTTTGAGAAAGCACACAGTTAACATCCATGTCCGATGCCTTGTCCTTGTTGACAGGGACTTTAGGGGACTGATAACACAGAAGCAATGTGGCCTTTTTTCCTACATGAATTACACGTGGCCCAATGTTTTGGACACGCGGCCCTGTCATGCTGTACGAAACAACATGGACAAGAAGGAAGTGCGGAACGAACCTGCTTCTGTTGTTGCTGTTTTCGCTGCGAGCGTTGCGGCCCAACGCGACGTTGTTTACGCGAGTGAACCGCTGCCACATCTTGGTTCTCCTGTGAAACAGGCAAATTGTCCGTGTCGAAAGTTGACTGTACAGCGTCTACATCACACCACGCGTCTATTTGCGTGCCAGCAGCGTGAGACACTTCAAAGGATTGAGCGATGCTTAGAACTTCCAACAACGACAGGTTTGGCAGTTGTAGGGCACGTTGACGAACTTCTTTATGAGGAGCAAGCCGTAGAATAGCATCCCTAACCATTGAATCAGCATAAGACTCATGATGAGTGTCCGTGATAAACTGACATTTCCTACTCAGACTGTGTAGTTCCGCCGCCCAAGCCCGGTAAGATTGATGGGGCTGTTTACAACATCGGTAGAACGCCACGCGGGCGGCAACGACGTGGGTGTTTTTTCGGTAATAGTTAGACAATAAGTCACACATTTCTTGGAAGGACAGAGAGGCAGGTTCCCGCAGAGGGGCTAACTGAGATAGCAGCTGATAGATCCGTGGGGAAATCCAAGATAGAAATAACGACTTACACATAAGAGCGTCGACAACGCCGAAAGCCAAGAAGTGTTGCCGCAAACGCTTCTCCCAGCCTTCAGCGGCCTCGTCGTATGGAGGGAATGGAGGCGGAGAAGAGGAAGAAAGACGGTGAGTAAGCGACGTCGACAACGCCTGAATAGCAGCCGTCAGCTGTGTTTGTTGTTCAATGAGTGCTTGCATAAGCTGTTCCATGTCTGCCCCGTCACGAACACACAAATCCACAAGGCAGTGAAAATATCCTATCCTCGTCGCCAAAAAGTGTTATAACCTTTAATCACCAATAATTGCGTGGATATTCAAACACACTCACTTAGAAACAATAGCTGGTTACATAACAACAACTCAGTATCTCTTATTCGACTGCCGTGCCGTGACATGCGGCCGGCGCCGTTCGTAGCTAGGTGGCACTCCCGCACTCAGCCGAGTTGCGGAGCGCCTCTATCGTCGTTTGCGCGTACTGTCGTGGCGGCACTGTTAAATGTCGTGGCACTGTCACAACAGTCCCTATTCTGACAGCCACAGCTTCAAGAGGGGTTTGAAGGGGCACAGTGTCACTACAGACTGAGTTTAGGACATAAATGCAAACTCCACCCGACACTCAATTATAGACACTACTGTTCCTGTAATATCCCTTATAGCTGAGGAGGGCAGGGGCCCACATTGCCGGGAACCAGAATTCCTGGAGGGCAATGCAGATAGCGGGTTAAAGTTTAACAGTTGCTGTAGCTTAGCCAGGTGGTGAAAAAAACCGCCGCAATTCCACTGGAGGATGATGTCATCATGATACTGGGAAGACATGGAACATTCAATGAGGCAGTTTATGCCTCAGAGTCACCTGCTGCCACCAGCTTTTTGCCTGAGCAGTCTATATCCATTGTGTCCGAGGGTCTGGCGAGATCTAGGTCCTCAGCGGACGCCAGAATCTCCACCTCATCCTCAGATGCACAGCTTGTAGGTAGCAGTGGTGTGGGTGCCACCGCAATTTCCTTGGTCTTAGGGGTCTTCTTTTTGGATTTATCTCGCTGCTCCTTGGATTTCCCTGGCTGGGAGGGCTTCACTGGCTCAGTCTCTGGGACTGAAGATGAGCATGAAGCCTTACGACCAGCTGCTTTTGAGCTCTTCAGCGACTGGCGGGTGTCATCTTTCCCACTAGCAGAAACCTGGGAAGGGAGTGACCCAAGGGACCTCTTCCTAGTGAGAGAAGCTGAAGAAGACTAATGCTTCTCCGGCTTAAAAGTGGTGACGGACGTCCCCGACGGTTCGGGGGGTGTTGCTCCCTAAGTAGGTGGTGCAGAAGCAACAGGGGGATTTCAATATTTATAACCGATGCTGCCATTTATCCAAAATACACTATGTGATGAAAAGTATCCGGACACCCCAAAAAACATATGTTTTTCATATTAGGTGCATTGTGATGCCACCTACTGCCAGGTACTAAGTATCAGTGACCTCAGTAGTCGTTAGACATCATGAGAGAGCAGAATGGGGCACTTTGCGGAACTCACAGACTCCGAACGTGGTCAGGTGATTAGGTGTCACTTGTGTCATACATTTGTACGCAAGATTTCCACACTCCTAAACATCCCTACGTCCACTGTTTCCAATGTGATAGTGAAGCGGACAGGTGAAGGGACACACAGAGCACAAAAGCCTACAAGCCTATCTTGTCTGCTGACTGACAGAGACCGTTGACAGTTGAAGAGGGTCGTAACGTGTAAAAGGCAGACATCTATCCAGACCATCACACAGGAATTCCAAACTGCATCAGGATCCACTGCAAGTACTATGACAGTTAGGTGGGAGGTGAGAAAACTTGGATTTCATGGTCGAGCCAACTACTCATAAGCCTCACATCACACCGGTAAATGCCAAACGATGCCTCGCTTGCTGTAAGGAGCGTAAATATTGTACGACTGAACAGTGGAAAAACCGTTGCGTAGAGTGACGAATCGAGGTACACAATCTGGCGATTCAATGCATGTTGTGAGTATGGTGAATGCCCGGTGAACGTCACCTGCCAGCGTGTGTCGTGCCAACAGTAAAATTTGGAGGTGGTGGTGGTGGTGGTGTTATGGTGTGGTCATGTTTTTCATGGAGGTGGCTTGCACCTCTTGTTGTTTTGCATGGCACTATCACAGCACAGGCCTACGTTAATGTTTTAGGGACCACCTTGCTTCGCACTGTTGAAGAGCAATTCGGGGATGGTGACAGCATATCTCAACACGATCGAGCACTTCTTCATAATGCACGGCCTGTGGCAAAGTGGTTACACGACAATAACATCCCAGTAATGCACTGGCCTGCACACAGTCCTGACCAGAGTCCTATAGAATGCTTTTGGGATGTTTAGGAACGCCGACTTCGTGCCACACCTCACCGACCAACATCAATACCTCTCCTCAGTGCAGCACTCCGTGAAGAATGGGCTGCCATTCCCCAAGAAACCTTCCAGCACCTGGCTGAACGTATGCCTGCGAGAGTGGAAGCTGTCATCAAGGCTAAGGGTGGGCCAACACCATACTGAATTTCAATATTACCGATGGAGAGCGCCACAAACTTGTAAGTCATTTTCAGCCTGGTGTCTGGATACTTTTGATGACATAGTATATATTGACAATAATATGGTCATGGTGCACACGGTTCCCAATGGAATTAGAAATGAACAATAACCAATATCACTTGCCCCACTTGTGTTGAAAGATTACAATTCCAGTATGAACTATCTGGATAATTTTGATCGAATGAAAGACTATGCTACACACAGGAAGAGCAAGAAACAGTAGATCAGATTGTTTTTTCACTTTGTAGACAACTATGTAAGAAATTCATTCATTATGTGGAAGGAGACTGGAATGGACAAGTTCTCCAATAGAAGATGTGCAATTTGCAGTTCAAGAAAAAGCCCAATACAAACTGTGTGTATGCATTCAGCATGCAAAGTATCTGTTTGCCCGAGAGCAGGCAAGAACTTTTTTAAGAGATAGCATGAAAATAAAAAGAAAGTTACACCAAAGTTCATCCACCAACTATCAAACTTGTATACTGTAATGGGGTGGTGGTTAGCTGCGATGACCACATTTAATGCTAATATTTTGTTATTTTTAAGGTGAATTTTTACAAACCTACAGTAGACACCTACCCTCTAGGGTAAATTTTTATGGCATTTATCTGCCCCTCAGAGTTAAAAGATGTAGTTGGGTAACAAATAGCCTGCAGAACCTCCTTTTGCTAATATTACAGTGTTCAACTCCAATTATTTTCTTTGAACTACAATGCAATGGCTCATGTACTACAGAGTAGATGATTAAAATGCTAGTACAACATCCAAATGCAAACCATTGCCACAGTGTGGGAAAGCATGCAACTTGTCACATGTTATGAATATTCATTTTGGCATAGCTGAGACTATAGTCAAAAGCCTCCAGATCACTGCATCACTACGACTGATTTTCATGTTTCCACAACATACCAAGGAAGCCCACCCGAATGCCAATTCAAATTAAAAAGACACATCAATCAACAGAATCTACAGCCAGTTCTCTCCTGATCAGAAACAGCATTTTCGCCCTATCCTATGTGACACTGCATACTCCTCCTTGCGTCAATGGCTGCTTTCTGAGAAGAAGTACACCCACGTAATCTGGATCTTATTGTTTATCAACACATCATGCAGACCCTGATTTATGCGCTTGCGATGCAATGGATCTACTCTGCAGTAACTGCAAATATGTTGGCGATTGTTTAACACAAATTGCTTTACAGTTAAGTGGTCTGAATGAGGTTATATAATAGGCCTTGCCAAGGTATGGTGAGCTCAGTGCTTTCCTGACATTTCTACATCAAAATAACACATGTAAAAATAGTCTTGGGCACATGTAACTCGTGTGAAGTACTCTCAACTGAAATGCAACTATGTGTGGGCCCCTACAATTGTGCCCCATTCAAAAACAGGAAGTTCTCTCTGTTCACTCATTTCTATTTTATTGTGTTTCAACGGGAGAAACAATCTGGGTGGTGGGGGAGGCTGGGAAGGAGACAGGTAGCAGCACATGAATAAAAGACAGTAAGATGCTGCTTGTGGGAGCATACAGGGCGAGGTGCAGAGAGGGTAGGGCAGCTGGGTGCGGCTGGGAGGTTAGACGGGGAGAGGTGGGAGGGGGTTGATAAAAGAGAGAAGTAAAAAGATTGTGGGCGTGTTGGTGGTATAGCATTACATATAGTGCTAGAGTGAGAACAGGGAAGGGGATAGGTGGGTAGAGGACAATGACTAGTGAAGGTTGAGACAAGGAGAATTATAGAAACATAGGATGTAGTGCAGGGAAAGTTCCCACCCGTGCAATTCCCTGTTCACATTCGAGCACTACACTGCCTTCTATTCCATCAACACATCCACATTCTTTTTATTTCTTTACTTTCCCGGCCCCTCCCATTCCCCCCTGCCCTCCGTCTAACCTCCCTACTGCACGTATCTGCCCTACCCTCTCTCCACCTTGTCCATATATGCTTCCAGAAACAGCACTTTACTGTCCACCACCACCATGCTGCTATCCCTCCCCCTCCCAGCCTCATCCTTATGCCCACCACCTAGAATGCTTCTCCCGTCACGAACAGCAGCCCGCAGTCTGCCCTGGCAGACAGAGACAGTGGTTGTGTGTGTGTGTGTGTGTGTGTGTGTGTGTGTGTGTGTGTGTGTGTGTGTGTGTGTGTGTGTGTAGAAGGCTTTTTTTAGCACAAAAGCTTACTTGTTTAGCAGTATTTGTGTTGCGCCTGTCAGCAATTCAACATTTCCACTATGCGGTGAGTAACAATCTATCCCTTTCATAATACTGTCATTATTCCATCCTGGATTTTCCATTGTTTAATACTGTGTTTTCATTTTTACCCTACATACTCTGATAACCCTCAGCATATGTCCAGTTGGGTGTCTGAAGTCTTTTGGCCATATAACAAATCTGATCATACATAATTAATTTGCATAGCACACAGAGTACTGTAGTGCCATTTTTGAAGGGGTTATTGTTCACAAGCTTAAACAAGAATTAATAAAAAATACATAAGTAAAATGAGTACTTACGGATAGCATAAATAGAAAATATTTACTATTGGATGATTTTGCAAAATGTGGTATGCAGACCAAACCAGGGAAGACATCACCAGGCATAACAGAATTAACCTGTAAGTATTTAAATTCTCTTTACATTGTCTTGGTAATGGCACACAGATATTTTAAAGAAACAAACAAACACTAAGCATAGACTCTGACATAACTATAATAACACTACGAACTATCATTGTACCAAAACACACTCTCACCTCTGCCTTCCCCCAACGCCTTTCATACTGAAAGGACTACAGACACGATATTACAGGCACTACACATGGATTGATTAAGAACAAAGGGGGATGGGTTGACAGTGGTACTAGGTATGATTAAGAACAAAGGGGGACGGGTTGGACAGTGGTACTAGGTACAAATTTATAACAAAACTGTTACGGCTTTCATGGCCACTTGTTGACAAACTGCCTGTTGGCTTCTCTCTCAGTTTCTCCAGCCGACATTCGTCTGACGATTTTTCTGACGTTTCACCAGCACGAGTGGCTGGCATTGTTGAAGTTCCACCACCAGCAATGGAGGGTGAAACTTCGACAATGCCAGCCACTCATGCTGGCAAAACGTCAGAAAAATCATCAAACGAACATCAGCCGTAGAACCAGAGATAGAAGCCAACAGACAAACTTATAAACCGATGTGGCCCATAATTGTGAAACACAGAAGTGGACATCATTAACAATTGCTATAAATGTATGTGAAGTATAATACAGCACTATGCAGGATAGTACAAGCTTGGGCACATAGTGTGTATTTATTCTTATGTACGGTTTCCTGGTACCATTTACTTCACATTAGTTTTTATGTCTCTCAAACTAACTGAAAAGTTAACATTACCTATGACCTAAAATCACATGATGAGCAGCAGAAGCTCTTACATGTATTTTATTTCTTGTGCCTCAAATAGAAGTTTGTTCTTATTGACTTTTTTCTAATATAAAGAGAATGTTTGACTTCAGGGGCTTTTACGCTGTACTTATACATCACAACAAATATTTCTCTGAAACTTCAATGATACATTTCAAGTAGAAGTTATAGAATGTATCTGTATTCTGCCTTCACATTGTTCCAAATACCTGAATGAAATTTACGGTTCCCTTATATATTATCAAACTAAAATATCACTCATTATTGTTTTCCCTTTCCAAGCAAACAAACATTTTAAAAGATCACTGATCATTTGTCACAAAGATTTCTGCTTTAGATTGCTACCTGTGGTGATATTATAAGAAACTGTCAAAATATAAAATCTATTTTTATCATCTGTGTAGACCATTTTATAGGAATACCAGGCAGATGATTCTACATATGCCAATTTATTCATTGGTCATGTTTGGTAAATCACAACATTGGGGAGACAACTTCAGGTTCAGGTAAGGTAACCTATGCATGAACAACACATAGATATGAACAACACCCATCTAAATAATCCACTGTACAGTTGAGTTACTGAGCTATCGAGAGTCAAATAAATAAGACAGAACGTTGCTAGCTTTCGGACAAATCCTTCTTCAAAGCTACATTATAAATAAATAAATGTGTGTGCGCGCTCTCTCTCTCTCTCTCTCTCTCTCTCTCTCTCTCTCTCTCTCTCTCTCTCTCTCTCTCTCACACACACACACACACACACACACACACACACACACACACATACGGTTCCAGTTACATTGCCTTGGCTCAGCACATTGTGCTGATATTACCACTTAACTGGAATGACAGGTTGCATCAGGTGGAGTGGGCAGAAAGGTGGGGAGAAAGAAGGCAGGAGTGGAGGGAGGGTTGGTGGAAGGATGGCTGCTGACAGGGAGGGAGAGGGTGGGATAAGAACATGCAACCAGTTAGCTCCTTCTGATTTCAGACAGGGGGAGTTGTGCACAGTGGAGAACAATGAGGACGAGTCAACTGGGAGGAGAAAACAGAACAAAGGAAGAAGGAGACTGCAGAGATTCTGAACGAGTGCAGGATAAAAGAAATTCAGGTCATGAGGAAGAAGGGAATGTGGCTATGGTCACAAAGCCTCGCAGAGCTAGAGGCCATGAAAACATGACTGGAGTGTGTGTGGCAATGACAACTCCCATCTGCATAACTCACAAAAGCTGGTATTGGATATAGGATCCAGAGGCCATGGATTGTGAAGCAGACATCAAAATCAAGCATGTTGTGTTTGGTATTGTGTTCTTTCAAACTTCTGTTCTTGGCACCATTTGGCAGTGGCATTCTTTCAGGCTGACAACTGTGACAACAGGTTGGTGGTCATGCCCATTTATGATGTTGTGCAACAATTAAAGAACAGGTGGTATACAATATTGGCACAAGCTGTGGTGCATGGATTGTAACGTAGCAGTTAGCATTGATCGTTGGCACGCTGTGGGTCACCGGTTCAAACCTGACCACCAGCTGTTATTAGTTATCTGGAATTTATCATTTCTGGAAGGTTCTCGAAATTTCTTCTGTTTGTTATGTTTGTATATTCTGGAATATTCTATGTTTGTATAAACAGCAGCACTATCCGCCCAGGACTTCAGTTCTGTTCTGGCTGTACACTGATAATAAACGTGCTTTGTGGGAGTGTTTTACATCACAACCTTAACTCTCTCGTATGTCAGGTAGCAAGAGAAGAGATACAGTGTTTTATGGCAAAGAGAACTGCCAGATCAACTAAGCAAGAGATAGCAGACACAAATATCCACCCTATATGCCAGGGATAATAGAAAATGTTGAAGAGGTGTGTCAGTCATTAGTATCAATCTCTGCCACTAGTCGAACGTATAAGGAAGAATGGACTCTGCCAATACAGAACTATGCCTGAGCCATCAAACAACCACTCAGCACCCAACCGATGCACAGACAACCTGGTCCTCCACCAAGTGTAGCACATCACGGACGAACAGACATTTGGAAGACAGAGGACACCATGCCAAAGCGTTTCCACTGTGGATGCCCTGAACAAGTTGTGTATTACTGCAGAGAAAAATGGCAATTTTCTGATGACCACTATGCCACTAGAGGCAACCGTTATAACAGTTCTGTTGGTGCCAGTCATCTGTAGAAAATTATAGTTCACCCGTTGAAAAAAAAGGCATAATCTGTATGAGGTTACTTTCCAGCACTCCCTAACCATTCCTGGTTGCCGTTTGCCTAGCCGTTTAATACAAGAGAGCTAATTGAGTTAGCTATCTACAGAGATGAGACTGCCATAGATGAAAATCCTTCATGGAAAACAGTCATCAAGGTTTCAGGAAATTCACTGGTGTCATCATCATTGGTCAACTTACCTGGGCACAAATGAACTCAAGGACTAAAGAAGACTACGATCCAGGATACGAAAGTGATTGAAGGTTGCAAACGGGAAACATGTCCAGCTTACTGGAACATGTACAGCACAAATAACTGTCAATGATATATGCAGAAACAATACGGAATTGTGGGTCTGCCTTGATGCAAAACACTTTTGTTTTATATCCTTTACCAGACTAGGTTCAACAATAATATCGCCATCATCAGTGAATTTTTCTTTACTCTACAACATGCAAAATTAGCATCATTATAAACATTACAAAATGTTATTACATGTGTATTGTTTGTTTCCAGGTAGTGTAGTGTGTGAATAGTTTCATAGTACATTATTCATACAATACAGCACCTGGAACCAAACAAGACATGTGTAATAATGTTTTGTAATGTTTTTAACAATGCTAATTTGGCTTATTTTATGATACAGAAAAAAAACTTACTGATGATGGTGATATTGTCACTGAAACTAGGTTGGGAAAGAACATAAAACAAAATTGTTTTGCACCAATGCAGACCAACAACTCCACGATTTCTTTATGCAAACATGGACCAAAAAGATGCAATGATATACTGCAGCTCTTCAAATTTGTCGTTTTAACAGAATGGAGTCAAAGTTATTCTTGGATGGGGACTTCCTGCAGGCATCACAAGCAGTCAGACTGTGGAAGATCAAAGCTCTAGACTGACAAAGCCATTCCAACAAGAACACACTGCAAAGCCTGCTCTGGGCAGTTGTCTGCCACTGCAGATGATGTTACCTTGCTGTTATCAATGAGACAAGTTCCCGTCATCGATCAAGATGCACAGTTAAACTGTGAAGCTTTCACTGATTGCAAAAGGCTCACAAAAGAAATCTACATTTCAGTGACAATCAATCAGTATTGTAGGTGGCCAAGAAAACTTCAGATCACCAATTATCACGAGCAGCCACAACTCATCCCTATATGTAAGCATAAGGGCAGCCGAACCAGTCCAGGAAAAGCACCTTAATGTCATTGACAAAGAATTGTGCTCTGCTACCATCACAGATAACAGAGGGGAGGAAGCTACTATCGAATCGCAAGTAGAATCTGAGCTGACCACAGAACAATGTTGACAAATGTTAGCCATTCTTTACAAATTTTTGGATGCCTTCCTATGCAGAACAGAGGAGAGAGACCAAGTGATTCATGGTAAAATACAGTATCAACATTTGGGATCATCCACCAATTAGCCAGGACTCAGACTGTCACCAGCTGAATGATAGATAATCCTGGAGATGGAGAAGGTGCTGTGAGATGAAGACACTAAACCTTCAGAGTGTCTTTCATCCTCTCCTGTCATCTTTGTGAAGAAGGATGGCATGTGGTATTTACGCACCAACTTTCGACTACTTAATAAAATCACAAAACAATGTGTGTGCACAATGCAGTGCACTAATGATACCCTAGACTGCTTGAAAGGAGCAAAATATTTATCAACAATAAACATGCAAACAACTTAATTACAAATCTAGATTGATGAGGCTGGCCAGAAAAAGACTACCTTCATAACACAAAGACTGCCTCCATAACACCAATTGGTCTCTATGAGTTCAAAGCCATACTGTTTCGACTGTGGAATGCTCCAGCCACATTTCAACATATGATGGACAGCTGGCTTTTGGTATCTAGATGATACTGTCATTTTTTCAAAGACATCTGAAGAACAGCTAAGCCGTCTGACAACCATGTTAAAGGGTGTTCAGATCGCAGGCCAAAAAACAGCCAACCAAGTGCATAACACAAGTTTATTAGAACCCTTCACCTAGGTTTCAGTAATTACAAAATTATCTTCTTCTGAAGGAGACTGTAACACTTAGATATTGCACATTGGTTACAAAATGTGCAATTAAAAGAGAAATAGTAAATGTGGGTAAAATACTATAAGCCGAAGGTACACAGTTACATGTTACATAATGTGTTGAAAAGGTACATTAGAATAAAGCCACAGGTTTTTGTCAAGTAAAAATTCACACCAAAATCAATAAAATAACAAGTCACAGTAATCAGTAACATCAGTGTGAACTTCACTGATAATACTTCTCAACTGACTAACGTACTAGACCCTTAAGTTAAGGCAACTTACATACGGAAGACACTACGTGCATCTGCATAAAAAATGCACAAATAAGCATATCCAGTGCCTTACATGTAATCAACTGACAATTAATATTGTAATTTGTAAGAAATATATAATTTCTATGCATTAAATCTCCTTCTGAAGAAAATAATTTTACAATTACTGAAACATAGATCAATTAATGTAATAAACCTGTGTTACATAGCTGGTTGGCTGAGTTTTTCAGCCTTTCCAAGATTATAGTTTTACAGTTGCTGTTTACGGCCATGTTCAAGATTTTAAATCTTGAATAGGCTATTTTTCTATGTTAAAAATATGATTCGGATTGTTATTATTTTGATTGACAATACCATATAAATAGCATCTGCTGTCAATATTCTCACACAATATCCGTTATTTTTGTGTAATTGAAGCTTAGAAATCATTAAATATTAAGATCGGGTCACATGATCAAAAACACTCTGTTACTAGCTGATGCCCTGGTGACAGAGACTAGGAATAAAATGAGGCTCTGTGTATGTTATGGGAGTATTAGCTGATGTTACGAGGTTTTTACATACTTTTACTGCAAACAGTTTAGCTACTTAGTGATGCAAAACACAATTACAACCTTTAAGTCACAATAGAAAGGAATTCTGTGAATACTGATACCAGAAGCCTTGCAAAAGTTGATGTGTTTATGCTGCACTCAAATAGAGCAGTGATATGAGTAACAATGGGCATTCTTTTCCCTGTTCCCTGCAACATCATTAATCTCGCTCAAAACTAAGGAATTGCAAATGAGTCCACATATTATACCTACAGAACATTTGACAACAACTGAGCTACTGAATAACTGAGGTGTAGTGGAGTAAAACAACAATTTTCAAGAGTTTAATTTCACTGAATGACGCTATCTTTCGTTCTAACAGTGGGACAGCATATCTCAGAGGTAAGTTAAAATTAACTTCAAAGTGCAACATATTTTTAATTATGTTCGTGAACTTGTGCGTCGACGTGGTGGCAAGTTGCTAGTTCAGTGCAACCACGTTTTACACGTCTTCTCATTCTCTGGAACACTCAAAAACAACTTTTCAGGGATTTTTGTAGATTTGTTTGTACAGTATGGTACTACACACCATTTGTAACTCATTTTCCACAACATAAATTCCAAAACAGGCATCAATGTGAATTAGCATTGTGACAGTAAGAGCAGCGAGCCAGCCAGTACTGTCACAGGCAGCACATGACTCAAATGGAGCATTTTAGCGAGCTTTCAAATTATCTGAATTTCATTTCCATTTTTATACAAGAATACTGACATTCAAGAGGAAACTAGTGTGTTAGGAGCATAAAATATTTAATCATTTAAGACAATTTCCAGGAAACAGTCAAATACCCTATTGTCCTTAAGGAAGCGCTAAAATCTTCTCCAGTCTTCGCATTGTATGACGAACAAAACTTCCACGTCAATGCCAGCTGTTATGGTATAGGAGCAGTTCCAGTGCATATTCAAGTAAGGTGCTGGAGAAGTTATAGATTACGCTTCGAGAGTACTCTCCAAGTCTGAGATGAACAACTCTACAACTAAGAAATATTGCCTTGCAGTTTGTTTGGCCATCAACAAGTTCCATCCATATTTAATTGGCAAACCTTTCACTGTCAAGATTGGTAACCATTTGCTATGCTTGCTGACTAGCCTGAAGGGTCTGTTGAAGTCTACCGTTGCAGTGGGCACTGATGCTTCAGTAGTGTGACATCACGGTTGTATACAAATGCAGATGCAAAACTCATGGATGCTGACTGCCTTTCAAGGAATCCTCTGGAAGAACACAGCAGTCATTGCTACCTTAAATGACACTGCTGTTGAACCAAGGGAAGAACCACCTCTGCAGAAAACCATAAAAGCCTTGAAAGAAGCAACCAAAATAGGACTCCAATTAATAAATGGAGTATAGTAAAATAGGAACTATGATCCAATAGGGCAAATATGGTTGTTCATCATCCCAGCTCATCTATGGCCAGATAATATCAAGTATTTCTATGATGCTCCTACATCTGGTCAGCTGGAATTCGTGAAGATTCCAGACAGAGTCAGACGCAAGTATCACAGGCAAGGTCTCTACCGAACAGTTAGACACTATGCGAGCCACTGTAAAGTATGGCAGTGATGGCAGCCCATGCCAAAATTATCTCCAGAGCAACTGATACCAATTCCACTAGCAGCAACACCATTCCTACAAATTGTAATCAATGTCTTGGGGAGGTTTCCAAAGTCAACAACAGTCACCAAACCTGTGCTGACTGCTGAAACTCTGATAATGGTTGGTTGGTTGGTTGATTGGTTGGTTGGGGGTTAAAGGACTAAACAGCAAGACCATCAGTCCTTTGGTTCATGTGGAATTAGAGAAATACTCCAGGACATGTCTGATCACAAAAGTCCATAGGAGCAGTAAGATTGGGGCACTGAAGGCAATATTGATGCCAGAGCTCAGAAATAATTTGTAGAGAAGTGTATGCATTGGGAAAGTATGTAGTTCAGAGAAAATGAGGGTTCTTCCATGGCTGATCCCTGCTAACCACATTAAGAACAAAGGCAGTTACAGAGCAAAGAATCTCCTCTAGTCAGGAGATTCAGAACAGTAAAAGTGAGAAGGCTAAACAAGCTATGTATATCAGTTGGACTATCAATAATAAAAACAAGATGAGAGAAATTGGTAAGGCAGCAGGTGGTTGTCCTCAGGGCTCTACATGTGATTGGAGCTATCCAACCCACAGCTGTCCCATCCATGGTCCATTGAAGTGAAGGCACTAAAGAGCATCAATTACTAAACAGAGTGCTACACCTAAAATGGAAAATAGGGTTCAGCAGAAAAAGATGCAAACCACACCTCAAAGCAGTTTTTACAAGAGTAAAATAGGTATTAAGGAGGCAGGTGGAAAAGGAAGTAGGGTCGATGGTCCCCAGTCCAAGCATGCATGGAGAGATGCCCCAGCCCCAACCACCCCACCCCACCCCACCCCACCCCGAAGGCAGTTTAAAACCTTATATCTGAGATTAAAAACCAATTTTATTGAGAAAACAGAGAACCAGTGCCCATGTCCCATCCACCAATATTAGGGGCAAAGAATTTGGAAGACAATGCTTAGCAAGAGGAGGCACCATTCCACCAGGAAATGAGCTACTACATGTAATGCTCCACAAACAGAACCAGAGTGACTCGTTACATAAAATAAAACTACAGGTTAGTCCAGTATGCCTGATGCAGAGACAACATAGGACTGCAGATTCCCTGCAGGAGGAACAGAAGGAGGAGCACCATGCAGTGGTAGCCTTCTCGATAGTGCAGAGTTTATTAGAGAAGGCACTAGCCCAGCATATGTTGCTCTACCTCCAAGTTTACGGAAGACTTATTTGCATAAACAGATCTGCACCTCGGACTGTCGAAGCTTAAAGCGTAGGGGAGGCAAGTAATCACTTCTCTAGCCAAATGGTGAGCCAGTTCATTCTCTGGGATACCGACATGACCTGCAACCCAGAGAAAGACAACTTATTACGGCAGTGTGACTAAGGTAAAAGGAAAGGTCATGAATAGAAGATATCACATGGTGACAAGAGCAGCAGTGATCAACAGACTGGAAACTGCTCACTGAATCACCGCAAATAAAAATGCAGTCAATTGAGGCTTTTTAATAAAATGTATAGCTCTGTTAATGGCTATCAGCTCCACCATAAAAACACTACACGTCACCAGTGACAAATGTTGTTCCTGATGAGTAGGATACGTAAAAGCATATCCCGTCCTATCCATGGTTAGAGCCATGACAGTAGCACCTTGATATTCTTACAGAAGTGAATGGAATGGAAGCCAAAAGATCATGGGGATGACAAACTTTGGAATCATCGAATAGATCGCTTCAAACTCGTAACCTGAGTACCAGTTAAAGAGAGTTGTGTGAGAAAACACAGGAATTACATTCTAGGGAAATTAGGCAGAGGTCCCAGCAGAGGCTACAAGATGCTTTCCAATTAGTGATCCCAACTGAGGGTGGGTGTCAGGGGATCAGTCCCCCTCGTGCGCATAAATAACTTGGTAAATTGGCTGGTTATTGCGTAACAGAACAACAGTTGGTACCACTGGAGCTGAAGAAGGAAGATTCCCACTTGCACAAGAGGACAGCCTATGGGGCCCGTCCATGGAGTACCAGTGTCCAGTCTAACTCCACAATGATGAACTATGTCTAACAGTTTCAATATTGAAGGTATCGCTGAGCCATAGCCCTGGCAACCATAGTCCACTCTGGACAAGAACAGTGCCCAGTAAATAACAAGAGTAGCACAATCCACACCCCAAGAGGTGTGGGCAGTGAAACAGTGAGTGTTAAGCTTCTGCGTATAGCTAAGTCTGTAACTGACAAATATGGGGCAGCTACACCAGCTTTTTATCAAAGTGGAGGGCCAAAAAACACGACTGTAACAACGTCCAAGTGCTGGGTCCCCAAATAGAGTTTTGGGTCAAGGTGAACCATGGTACGATGAGAGAAATGCATGACCTGTATTTTTGCATGAGCATATTGGAAACCTTGGGAAAGGATCTCGAGTGGGGAAAAGGATCTTGAGTGGGGGCCCTTCAGACGGCACCTTGGTGCTGGCATTCAGCCAAGGCTACAGAGTGGGAGCTGTACCAAATGCAAAAATCACTGGGATACAGTGTGGGGGTAACCAGCTGCCCGACTGAGGTCACGAGCCCATTGATGGTGATGAGGAAGAGTGTGACAAGCACAAAGTCCTGTGGGATGCCATTCTCATGGACCCATTGAGAGCTGAGTGGAGGACCAGCTCTAACCTGGAGTACCCCGTGGCATAAAAACTGACAAACAAAAACTGGTAGAGAGGCTCAAAATCTCTAGTCATAGAGGGTAAGTAAAATGTAATGTTGTCAAGGAATATCACGTACGTTACATAGGTAAAAAAAAAGACTGATGAGGTGTTGGTGTTGAAGCCTTGTGGACTGCCATTTCCAACCTGGTCATATGGTCAGTTATCGGTCACCCTTCCTGGAAACCACACCGATAAGGGAAACAAAAGGTGCAGAGATTCGAGAACCCAGCATAATCTGTGGACAACCATTCTTCCAAACAGTTTGCAGATGACGTTGCTGAGGCTACATAATCGGTAGCTGTCAATGGATGTGGGATATTTGTGTGGTAGGATTGGGACGATGATACTATCTCTCAATTGTGAAGAGAGAACACCTAGCCAAATACTGTGGCACCTTCAGCACTGGAACTGTTAGACCCAGTCCATCACTGTGGCATTTGACTGGCTACCAGTGCCCTCCACACTAGTCCTATAGACTGTCTACGTTTCTTCTAAGAAATTTGTTTTTATTTTTGGGTATAAGGTTTTAAACTACAAGTAGATGGAGTCTTTGAGCAACATTCAGGTTTTGGATCATCTGATCACACTATGCTGCATCTTAAAACTTTTGGAATGATGTTTTACATCTACATCTACATTTATACTCCGCAAGCCACCCAACGGTGTGTGGCGGAGGGCACTTTACGTGCCACTGTCATTACCTCCCTTTCCTGTTCCAGTCGCGTATGGTTCGCGGAAAGAACGACTGTCTGAAAGCCTCCGTGCGCGCTCTAATCTCTCTAATTTTACTTTCGTGATCTCCTCGGGAGGTATAAGTAGGGGGAAGCAATATATTCAATACCTCATCCAGAAACGCACCCTCTCGAAACCTGGCGAGCAAGCTACACCGCGATGCAGAGCGCCTCTCTTGCAGAGTCTGCCACTTGAGTTTATTAAACATCTCCGTAATGCTATCACGGTTACCAAGTAACCCTGTGACGAAACGCGCCGCTCTTCTTTAGATCTTCTCTGTCTCCTCCGTCAGACCGATCTGGTACGGATCCCACACTGATGAGCAATACTCAAGTATAGGTCGAACGAGTGTTTTGTAAGCCACCTCCTTTGTTGATGGACTACATTTTCTAAGCACTCTCCCAATGAATCTCAACCTGGTACCCGCCTTACCAACAATTAATTTTATATGATCATTCCACTTCAAATTGTTCCGCACGCATACTCCCAGATATTTTACAGAAGTTACTGCTACCAGTGTTTGTTCCGCTATCATATAATCATACAATAAAGGATCCTTCTTTCTATGTATTCGCAATACATTACATTTGTCTATGTTAAGGGTCAGTTGCCACTCCCTGCACCAAGTGCCTATCCGCTGCAGATCTTCCTGCATTTCGCTACAAATTTCTAATGCTGCAACTTCTCTGTATACTACAGCATCATCCGCGAAAAGCCGCATGGAACTTCCGACACTATCTACTAAGTCATTTATATATATTGTGAAAAGCAATGGTCCCATAACACTCCCCTGTGGCACGCCAGAGATTACTTCAACGTCTGTAGACGTCTCTCCATTGATAACAACATGCTGTGTTCTGTTTGCTAAAAACTCTTCAATCCAGCCACACAGCTGGTCTGATATTCCGTAGGCTCTTACTTTGTTGATCAGGCGACAGTGCGGAACTGTATCGAACGCCTTCCGGAAGTCAAGAAAAATAGCATCTATCTGGGAGCCTGTATCTAATATTTTCTGGGTCTCATGAACAAATAAAGCGAGTTGGGTCTCACACGATCGCTGTTTCCGGAATCCATGTTGATTCCTACATAGTAGATTCTAGGTTTCCAAAAACGACATGATACTCGAGCAAAAAACATGTTCTAAAATTCTACAACAGATCGACGTCAGAGATATAGGTCTATAGTTTTGCGCATCTGCTCGACGACCCTTCTTGAAGACTGGGACTATCTGTGCTCTTTTCCAATCATTTGGAACCCTCCGTTCCTCTAGAGACTTGCGGTACACGGCTGTTAGAAGGGGGCAAGTTCTTTCGCGTACTCTATGTAGAATCGAACTGGTATCCCGTCAGGTACAGTGGACTTTCCTCTATTGAGTGATTCCAGTTGCTTTTCTATTCCTTGGATACTTATTTCGATGTCAGCCATTTTTTCGTTTGTGCGAGGATTTAGAGAAGGAACTGCAGTGCGGTCTTCCTCTGTGAAACAGCTTTGGAAAAAGGTGTTTAGTATTTCAGCTTTACGCGTGTCATCCTCTGTTTCAATGCCATCATCATCCCATAGTGTCTGGATATGCTGTTTTGAGCCACTTACTCATTTAACGTAAGACCAGAACTTCCTAGGATTTTCTGTCAAGTCGGTACATAGAATTTTACTTTCGAATTCACTGAACGCTTCACGCATAGCCCTCCTTACGCTAACTTTGACATCGTTTAGCTTCTGTTTGTCTGAGAGGTTCTGGCTGCGTTTAAACTTGGAGTGGAGCTCTCTTTGCTTTCGCAGTAGTTTCCTAACTTTGTTGTTGTACCACGGTGGGTTTTTCCCGTCCCTCACAGTTTTACTCGGCACGTACCTGTCTAAAACGCATTTTACGATTGCCTTGAACTTTTTCCATAAACACTCAACATTGTCAGTGTCGGAACAGAAATTTTCATTTTGATCTGTTAGGCAGTCTGAAATCTGCCTCCTATTACTCTTGCTAAACAGATAAACCTTCCTCCCTTTTTTTATATTCCTATTAACTTCCATATTCAGGGATGCTGCAACGGCCTTATGATCACTGATTCCCTGTTCTGTACATACGGAGTCAAAAAGTTCGGGTCTGTTTGTTATCAGTAGGTCCAAGATGTTATCTCCACGAGTCAGTTCTCTGTTTAATTGCTCGAGGTAATTTTCGGATAGTGCACTCAGTATAATGTCACTCGATGCTCTGTCCCTACCACCCATCCTAAACATCTGAGTGTCCCAGTCTATATCTGGTAAATTGCAATCTCCACCTAAGACTATAACATGCTGAGAAAATTTATGTGAAATGTATTCCAAATTTTCTCTCAGTTGTCCTGCCACTAATGCTGCTGAGTTGGGAGGTCGGTAAAAGGAGCCAATTATTAACCTAGTTCGGTTGTTGAGTGTAACCTCCACCCATAATAATTCACAGGAACTATCCACTTCTACTTCACTACAGGATAAACTACTACTAACAGCGACGAACACTCCACCACCGGTTGCATGCAATCTATCCTTTCTAAACACCGTCTGTACCTTTGTAAAAATTTCGGCAGAATTTATCTCTGGCTTAAGCCAGCTTTCTGTACCTATAACGATTTCAGCTTCAGTGCTTTCTATCAGCGCTTGAAGTTCTGGTACTTTACCAACGCAGCTTCGACAGTTGACAATTACAATACCGATTGCTGCTTGGTCCCCGCATGTCCTGACTTTGCCCCGCACCCGTTGAGCCTGTTGCCCTTTCTGTACTTGCCCAAGGCCATCTAACCTAAAAAACCGCCCAGCCCACGCCACACAACCCCTGCTACCCGTGTAGCCGCTTGTTGCGTGTAGTGGACTCCTGACCTATCCAGCGGAACCCGAAACCCCACCACCCTATGGCGCAAGTCGAGGAATCTGCAGCCCACACGGTCGCAGAACCGTCTCAGCCTCTGATTCAGACCCTCCACTCGGCTCTGTACCAAAGGTCCGCAGTCAGTCCTGTCGACGATGCTGCAGATGGTGAGCTCTGCTTTCATCCTGCTAGCGAGACTGTCAGTCTTCACCAAATCAGATAGCCGCCGGAAGCCAGAGAGGATTTCCTCCGATCCATAGCCACACACATCATTGGTGCCGACATGAGCGACCACCTGCAGATGGGTGCACCCTGTACCCTTCATGGCATCCGGAAGGACCCTTTCCACATCTGGAATGACTCCCCCCGGTATGCACACAGAGTGCACATTGGTTTTCTTCCCCTCTCTTGCTGCCATTTCCCTAAGGGGCCCCATTACGCGCCTGACGTTGGAGCTCCCAACTACCAGTAAGCCCACCCTCTGCGACTGCCCGGATCTTGCAGACTGAGGGGCAACCTCTGGAACAGGACAAGCAGCCATGTCAGGCCGAAGATCAGTATCAGCCTGAGACAGAGCCTGAAACCTGTAAGGTGATATTTAAATATTTTTCATTCCAATTTCAAATCTGATTTTGATGTTTCTTTATCACATCGATTTTTGTACAAATCAAGTCTAAAGTTTTAGCTGGAATTACAGTTTTTTGTAACAGGATTTTTTTTAATTGTATTAAAAATAAATGATTTATTTTGTAATCTTTTACAGAATCACTAAATACTGCATTTGAGTAGACAATAGCATATGTTCATTTAAAAATGTCAATTATTATTACAAAAACACATGTAAGAGAACTTAATTTCCCTTTGCTGATTTCACTGCATCACGTTCTTTCTGACATTAAGCGAAACTTCTCTTCCTTGATTGTCTCCCTTCACCAGTGCCATCTCTCATTGGCACAAAACAGTAGTCAGCCATCAATGTTTGCAATCAACCTTCCCTGGTAACTCTTTTCCATCTCCATCTACATACATATTCCGCAAGACACTGTATGGTGCTTGGCGGAGGGTACCCTGTGCCACTACTAATCATTTCCTTTCCTGTTCCACTTGCACACAGGACGAGAGAAAAACAACTATCTATATGCCTCCATATCAGCCTTTATCTGTCTAATCTTATCTTCATGGTCCTTACGTAAAATGTACACTGGCGGCGATGGAATCATTCTGCAGTCAGCCTAAAATGCCGGTTCTCCAAATTTTCTCAGCAGTGCTCCTCGAAATTAATGTCCCTTTCTCTCCAGTGAAACCCATTTGAATTCTCGAGACATCTCCGTAATACTTGCATGTTGTTTGAGCACTACTGGTAACAAATCTAGCAGCACACCACTGAACTGCTCGATGTCTTCCTTTAATCCAACCTGGTGCAGATGCCAACCACTCAAACAGTACTCAACAATGGGTCGCACTAGCATCCCACATGCAGTCTCCTTCACAGATGAACCATACTTTCCTAAAATCCTTCCAATAAACTGAAGTCGACCATTCACCTTTCCCACAATCCTAACATGCTCATTCCATTTCACGTCACTTTCCGATGTTATTCCTGATGACGATGATGATTATTATTATGCTTTTAAAGGGACTAAACTACTGGGTCACTAGTCCCTCCATTTCATGAGAGAAAAAGGTAAAAGGGTGAAAAAGTGGGGACTTAGCTGCTGCAACTATATAAGCAAGTCCAAGAATTCGAAAAAGGGCATGACAGTAGTTGTAACGTGACAGGTAAAAGAAAATAGAGACAACCCAGGCAGCACTTTGCACAAGAGGGTCCAAAGGCACAAAAAGGTGGGGGGGGGGGGGGGGGGGGGGGGAGATGAGTAACCTGTGGTAACATGTGGGGGGGTACCCACTGCAGGGGGAGGCTCTCATACTGACTACTACCCCTAACACTGAAAGTGGGGGAGTATTATAGTTTAGTGAAAGCCTGCTCTCTCTCAGGAAATTCAACACTTTGGTAGTAGCTGTCTCGTCATCTGCAAGCACCCAAGGTAGTGAGGTGGGCAAGCTGAGAGCATGCCACAGATTGGCCAGGCATGCTCGCTCAATGAAGACATGTGCTGTCATCAGTAAACTACCACAGCTGCAGTAATGAGAAATCTCCCAATGCAGAAGGAACTCATGGGTGAGTCTCATGTGGCCCATTCATAGTCGGCACAATTCAATGTCATCTTTCTGAGAGGCCTGGAAAGATGTAGGCCACACCTTAGAGGAACCCTTAATCGCTCTTAACTTTTTGTAGCCTGCCATTCCAATTCCCAGAGTCTCAAAACATTGCGTCGCAATTGTAATCTTACATCTGTGCCTCGTATTCCAACATAAAGATGGTCCCCTGCAGTTGTGTCTTTGGCTAGATGGTTTTGCAAGTTCATTTCCTGGAATGCCTATGTAGCTCAGTGTCCAGAGAAACGTCATTGACTTTCCAGAGCTGTAGCGGTCAACCAGTAGGTTCTGGATATTAGAGACCAAAAGACTTTTGGGATAACACAGGGATGTGCCTTTTAAGCAACTCAGGGAATCGCTACACGTTAGAAAGTTCTTCGTGGCCAGGGATTTGATGAACCACACAACCTGAGATGCGGCAACCAACTCTGCAGTGTATACACTGCAGGCACTAGGCAGAGAAAGCCTCTCATGTCCCCTTGCATTTGCAAATACGAAACCAACCCTGTCACTGACTTTCGAGCCATCCATGTAGATGCATACCGAATTAGAATAATTGTGGAGGATCGAACGAAACAGGTGTTGCAAAAGGGTAGGATCAGTGTTTTTCTTTAGGCCACAAAAGAGGTCCATCCATATCACAGGGCAGGGTACAGACCGCAGGGGGTGTCAAGAGGAAGCCCTAGGAACACAAACTAAAGGAGGCTGTTGGAGATCCTTCAGTACAGTATCAAGGTGGATTCCTGCTCGTCTACCCAGTTTTGGGCACTGCACCAAGAGTCTGAACTGTTGGTTATTGAACAGAGTTGAGTGAGATGGGTGAGTAGGCATCTGACAGATTGTGACTGCATAATTATCCAGAAACTGCTGTCGTTTAACCTACAGTGGTAATGCACCAGCTTCCACCAGGAGGCTGTCAACAGGTCTCGTACATAAGACCCCCCATCACCAACTGCATGTCAGTGTGGTGAACAGGGTCTGAATAGGATCCAGCACGCTCAGTACAGACAGTGCTGCCGACCCATTGGCAGGATCAAATCAGTGCTTCATAAAATCTCAGGCCCACAAGGAGTTACTAACAAAACAGAGCATTTAGCTTCTTTATGCAAGCTGCCTTGAGCTGGCAGACATGTGGAAGCCGAGTTACCTTGTTGTCAAATAAAATACCTAAGACTGGAAAAGTTTCCACACCTTCAAGCAGCTGGTCAAAAACATAAATTTCTGGGTGTGGGTACACAGTCCGAAGTCAGAAAAAAAAATGCACAACTCACGATTTTGCAGGAGAAAATTGAGAGCCGTAACTCAGGGCCCAGTCATGTACTCTCCAGACAGTCCCATGAAGTTGGCACTCAGCAGTGCACAGTGATGCAGAGGTATAGCACAGGCAAAGATCGTCCACATACAGAGACGGAGAGACTATGGAGTCCACTGCATTTACAATAGCCCTGATAGCGATAGCGAACAGCATTACAATCAGAACCAATCCCTGAGGAACTCCAGTTTCCTGTACATATTGGTTGCCAAGAGTCGAACCTGCCCAGAGCTAGGAAATTCTGGATAGGAATGGGTAAAATACCCCAGAAATCCCTCTCATGCAGTGTAGATAGGATCTGACGTCGCCTGGTGGCATCGTATGCCTTCTGTAAGTCAAAGGACACAGCAATCAGATGATGTTGATTCGCAAAAGCATTGTGCACTGCAGATTCCAGATGATCTGTGGTGGACCGGAAAGCCCGAAAGCCACTTTGCAATTATGGTATATGCCCTCCAGCTTCAAGGCACCAACAAAGATGGTGATTGACTATTCATTCAAATAGCTTACACAAACCACTCATCAGAGAGATTGGGTGGCAGTTACTTAAAATATGTGAGTCCTTTCCAAGTTTCAGGGCAGGATTAATAATACCTTCCCATCACGCAGAGGAAAATTCTCCTTCCTGCCAAATACGATCAAAGAGCCCAAGGATATCTTTCGTGCTGTCAGCACAAAAATGTTTCAGCATTTGGTTATGTATTTTGTCAGGTCTAGGGGCCATATCTCCACACACTGCCAAAGTGCTGCAAAGTTCCCATTTGCTAAAAGGGGCATTCTACGAGAGAGAGCTCTGTGCATGGAAGGATAGCAGGTGGCACTTGATGAGGTTTTTCTGGGCCAGGAAATGAAGATGGTAATTACTGCACGTGGACACTTCAGTGAAGTGTGCCACAAAACATTTGGCAAGTACCATAGGATCAGTGCAGATGTTACCATTGACATGGTTGCCAGGAACCACTGTGGGTGGTGGATGGCTGCAAATGCAATGGAGTTTAGTCCACACTTGGGATCATGGGGTGTGGGATTGCATGGATGACACATATTTCTCCCAACACTCCCGCTTTCCTTTCTGCCCTTCGCCTGGAGTCTCTTGAATGCTATTAAATTTTCCACAGAGGTCTGGCACTTATGACGTCGGAGTGCACTGAGGCATTCCCTGATGGCTGTGGCTATATCAGAGCATATGAGGGTACAACCCCCACTGGATGCCCTCTCAACATTAATGCATTTGTATAGTAGGGTTTGTAGTATTTCAGAGCAGCAAGATGTATTACCGTAAACTGTGTTTTCTGAAGTGCTATGCCAACTAAGGAATAAGTGGCCAGTAAACAACGGAGTTCAGTCACGTGGAGATAGTAGCCGTTACAGTTCCACTGAAGGAGCATTGGAGTCAGGCCTTGACAAAGTGCCAAATGGAAAATATGGGTTTGACTATTTCGCTATCAGGTCACAGTCCACCTGATTGTTTGATACACCGTCAAGGTGCATAGGCTCAACCTCATCAGGGATGGGTAGCGGAACATCCGAAGTCTCAGGAAGTAGTTTATCTTTCTGCTCATCCTTCTCATCCTTGTGAAACTTCAATTTCTGTGAAGCTTTCTCCAGTTCATCTTCTGGTAGCAAAGAGGATTATACTTTTCTTCAGCCCACAGCCTGTTACTGCTGGTCCTTGCCTTGTGAGGGGGGCACCTTGACAGGTGTCCTCGTCCCTGATTGATGCCAGAGATGACTAGGCATCTCTGGCAGCTCCGATGGTGTGGAAACCACCAGTGCTACAGGTGTAGCGGGCATGGGAACTGACATTCCCTCCTTCAACTGTGAGGCAGGCCCTGGAATATGACCAGGGCCAGGAGGTGTCATTCATGACCTTGTCATTGTGTGAGGTATGGACTGTGAGACAATAGTCACAAAATTTGAGGCCTATCAGTTGGTGAAGTCTTTTAAACTTTTTCTTTGCAGCTTGATACAATAGGTGATCAAGTGTTTTATACTCTTGAATTTTCTTCACCTTCTTAACCACTGAGACTGCGATGAACAAGGAGGGTGCAGTTTGTGACAGTTGACACATTGAGGAGGTTGGTCACAAGGGCTGCACTCATGGGATGCCCAGCCACATGCCAGACAGATAGCCTCATTAGAACAGTGGGAGGACATGTTTCTGAACGTCTGGCACCTAAAGGATCTCATCAGAGGCAGAAAATAAGCCTATAAACCATGACCTTAACCTTCTCATACAAAATGTTGCTGTCGAAAACCAGGATAAAAGCTCCAGTGTCCATCCCTTATGGATGAGACAAACAAAATGGACTCCACACCATGCCAGATTATTATGCAGCTCTTCATCAGTTGGTAGCATTAGGTCCTGATGGAAGATAACACCTTGAATTCTATTGAGCTTGTTATGAGGAGAAATAGTAACTGGTACATCTTGTATCTTTAAACAGGCCTGAAGTGCCCATGATTCATTGGTGTGTGACATTTTGATCAAGCAAAGATCCATTTCTCACCTTTTCTATTGCTGCAAGCTCCCCAAATTGATCTTTAATATTCTCACCTAAAAACATTGGCTTTGTTGTAGTGAAAGTTCTGCCATCAATTTGGGAACAAAAAAAGAAATCGGCAAACTGTCCATTTCCATTTCCCTTGTCTTAATGCATGGTTGGAGCCGGAAATGTCATAGGACTGTAAACTTAAAAAAGTCACTGTTTCTAGCTGTTAACGTGGCTGTGTTGGCACGGCCACCATTAAGTTTGATCTGCTTCATTGTGGATCATCCACCACGATGCCACTCAGTCCAAACAGAGCCTCTCCCGGTGGGTGCCACCCTGCCAAGGCAAAGGCCACCTGGCACAGCAGCCGTTGTCCAGAGTCCCTGTACCCCGAAGTTGATAGGCACCTACTCCTTGGCTGACATGGGTAGGTTGCAGTTCAGGCATCAGCAGTGCAATCCCTGTGTTGTCAGGGGGGCTACCACCAATAGGGTACATGACAAACCCACAACAATGGACTGGCTACCATGTTGGATTTCGGATGCAGAGGTAGATCAACTTGATTGGTAGGTGCAGAATATAACAGCACACAGTGAAGAGTTAATGTACCACAGTAAGGCATCCTTCCCCAAACTGCCCGCACTTCTGTAAAATTTGGAAAGTGGACATCAAATCCGAAATGAGGACCAGAATTTAAAAATCCAAAAAAGGTGAGGGATCCACCAGTGGTGCCATACAGAGGGCCATTGACAAGATCTAGATCCAACATGCTGTAGCCAGCCGTAATGAGAACTTCTGAAACAATAGGTTGCTGTTTCTCTAGAAGAGGGAGTAATCCAGCAACCTGTTCTGCATGCTGTGCAGAACAGTGGTTAACATCACTGGATGGTACGCTGCAGATCTCTAGTTCAAACTTGTCCACCATCAATTATTCGTTATTTAGTATTTATCATTTCTGGAAGTTTCTCGAAATATCTTATGCTTATAAAGTTCGTATATCTTGAATATTCAATGTTTGTATAAAAAGCAGCACTATGTGCAGGTGTTTTGGCAGTACGTTGGTGATCATAATAAACATACCTTCAGTGCTAGGTGTTGTGCTTCAACAACAACCCTGCTTTCAGATTTTGATGAGTGCGGTTACGACATGACAATATGACTGCTTTTACACATGGCCCCACTTCAAACAGGATATAAATTTGTACAGCATTGGAGTAAGACATGCTGGGTGTGTGTATTGGACAGGTCATATACGTGGGTTGCCCATGAGTATGACTCGTGCGGCAAGGGGTTGAGAATAGATGCGTCATAAGGGTGTACTAGGGTATTGTGTTGACTGGGTTTATGGCAGAATATGACTTTGGCAGGGGTGAAGTTTGTGGGCTGTGTGTTCCTCAAATGGCTCTGAGCACTATGGGACTTAACATCTGTGGTCATCAGTCCCCTAGAACTTAGAACTACTTAAACCTAACTAACCTAAGGACATCAACACACCCATGCCTGAGGCAGGATTCGAACCTGCGACCGTAGCAGTCGCGCGGTTCCAGACTGAGCGCCTAGAACCGTGAGACCACCGCGGCCGGCTGTGTGTTCCTCACTTCTGGGTATGACAGTAAGCAGTCAAGGATATAATGAAGTATATGGTTAAACTGTTCAATCTGGGATGCTGCTGGGTGATGAGAGGAGTGATGCTTTGCAGCTGGTTCCTGGGTGTGCTCAGAGGATTATGGGCTTGTGTGGACACAGCAAGGAAAACCTGTTTGCAAACTAGGTTTCGGGAGTTATGCCTGTTTGTGTAGGCCTTGTTAAGATCTTCATCATACTGGACAAGGGACTACTTGTCACTGCAGATGTGCCATCCACAGATGGGCAGATTATTATTTACATCCCACCAAAGAGTTTTAATTATCATATCAATAACAGTTCAATTTACTCACACACACAGTAAGTTCCTTTAAACTTAGTGACCAGATGTGGCTCATAATTAAAGGTTCTCATGTGGTGCTACCCCAAAACATATGTTTCAATAAATTTCTCAGCAATGTATTACACAAATTATCAGTATGCATTTCACATATTTCCCATATGGATTTAAATGATGCTGTTCAACATTTTTGGGACTGTTTTTACGTCATAGTAAGTAAAGTTTTTGTAGTAGCTAGTCTTAAGGCCATGCCTCGAAACGCTGCTTAGCTCTATGTACCACAGGTTTGGGGGGCACGACTTCTATTGAGAACAGTTCTTACAGCTGTCCTGAAGGCTCTGGACTTCCAGCCTAAGGATGTCTTACCAGCCTCCACACAATTTTCACGTTCCACTGCTTACATCAAAAAGGTGTAAACAGAGTTGCTGAAACTTTGCTACTGAATCCCTGTCTCTGCATATCTGTATTATACTTTAAGGCATCTTTAATCAACAATTAGCATTACTGTTTTGAAAGTGTTTTCGATAGTTTTTTTGTTTCTGCCACTGGCTATTTTATCCACTGTTAAAAGAAGTTTGCAGATGTCTTGTCAAAGTGTACTGGTCTCACCATCTAGCGACAGTTTTCACAAACAATTAATTTCCTTGCTTCTAACTGTTTTTGCAGGTAATGCGAGCCATCAGCACATTCTTTTCTGGAGTGTATTGTGCCCGAATTTAGTGAGTTTACTTTCTTACAATTAACTGCAGTATACCACAAGGTCAGAAACAGCACAACATGAATTCAGTATGCATTTTATCAGGTAAAAATTTGGAACATGCAGTTAGGATGAAAGCGAAGGAACATGGTGCGCCCAGACACGATCTAAACATCAATCAAGAAAAAAACAGTGTCAAATCCAAGCAAAAATATACACGTAATTTTAACAGAGCAATGTACAATCCAGTCAGTGATTGCATTGTAGTGAAGTGAAAAACACATCGTTCTGTTTCACCTGTCTTGTGATACAGAGTAGTTATAGTCCTGGACTGAGAATGGTACCACAGACTTAAAAAAATTTCACACAAAGGTGAAAGAACACAATTTCAGCGAAAAACATTTAAATGGTTTTACTGAATTTTAAATGCTAGGAAAAGGGGACATGATGTGCCAACTAGACAGTGTTTAATACAAAGACATACAATGAAAATGTGTCAAGAAACTGGTGTATCATGAGTAAACTGACAGTCTGAATTAAATATTGTGGCAAATTCGAGGTTGCTTCAAGGGACAATGACGTAACTAAAAATTCCAAGCACACAAGAATGTTTAAAGGTCTAGTTATTCTGATGTCAGAACAAGACGGCATCTTGAAGCAGCACCCCCCTCCCCCCCCCCCCCCCCCCCCAAAAAAAAAGAAGAAGACTGGTTGTCTTAGGCCTATCCAAAACAATTTAAAATAAACAGCTGGAGTCAATTTCATCAAGGTGGCACTGTCAAAGACAGATTTCCTTGTTATCGAAGTTGACGAAACCACTGACTGTGCAAATTTGGCAAGCCATGGAAAATAAATAAAAAGATTTATTTCCCTTGTATGACCAAAGAATCACAATGCATACGATGTAACTGCAGCTGTTCTCAGTGATCTAGAGCAAATGAACATAAATGAAACATCTGAGAAATAGATGGCTCAGTGTTACAATGGTGCTCCTGTTATGGGTGACTGCAAAAAATGGAGTTCAGATCACAATTAAGGAGGTGTACGAAAATGCTCCCTTCATCCAGTGTTATAGACATCAGTTAAATTTTATTGTTGAGCCTTGTGTGACAAGTAATAAACAAGTGCAGGTCTTCTCCAGTGACTTAGAAGGAACTTCAAAGTTATAGTCAAGAAACATATTCCTAACTTTCCTCAGTCAATCAGATGGAATTTCAAAGCATGGGGAGTAACCACAATACACAAATGCCAAAAGCAAATTGTTGAGTGCATGGAAAAAACTACTAATGATAACACTAATGATTATAGAACAATAAACAAGGCTATGAGACAGAACAGTTTCCTGCAAGATGAAGATTTTCTATTCTGGATATATGAAGCCATGTCTCATTGTAACATTCTGTTCAATCAACTACAACAAAGGAATATTGATGCAGTGAAAGATGTTTAATATGTATCTCACTTTGCAGCTTCTGTCCCAGTCACTGGGAACAGGAAGAACCAACTGCAAAACAGGGACATTTCACTGAATCAAAAATGGCATGTGCACAAGATGTCTGCAACTGGATCATTACGCAGATCAGTGTTCAAGTTCAGTTTTAACGATCGCTTGTCAACTGCAGAACTCTTTTTTTTTAAACATAAAACTGTTTTCCCTGAAAAAGCAATGAAAGTAGCTGTTAATTTGTTTAAATTACAGTCTTCACACTTAGGTCAGGAACTGCACGTGTTATACAGCCGAAATGATTTTATGAATGTGGCAGATGCATTGACCTTGTTGAACTTACTTCCCTGAAAGTGAAACTTCTGTAGATAACAGTAACCTTCCCTTGGACAATAGGCTGGGCAGAAGGCTTCTTCCCTACATCAAAGTGATTGAAAACACACAGGCATAATACTGCGAATGAGGACAGACTTTGTCCGCTTGTGATGTGATCTCTCAAAAATGAACTACCAAATCAGCCAAGTTTCAATGAAATGGTCATAGATCGTTTTGCACCGCTGAAGGGACTCCAAACTGATTTCATCTATAAATAAATGAATTATATAAGCAAAAGTCGATCAACAGGTGATAAGAAGCAATTATTTTGTTGTGACTATCAATTTAGTTTAGGGTAGTGACATTTTTAGCTACTGACGTCACATTTTCCAAAATGCATTGTTTATAGTACAGTTTGTTGCGCTAAAGTGTCACATTTTCTGACACTTTAACACAAGAAACCATACTAAAAGCAACATCTTTTGGATACATCTTTAATGCACTATATCCACTTAAAATTCATATTTTTGTAATACACGAGTATAAATACGATGAATACGGTATGTAAAAATTAACATAATGGTTGTTCGAGTTGCTCATGTCAACTTATCACAGTACAAGACCTATGATGTCACAGAAACATTAATGTTTTGTCACACAAACTCACAAATGCCATGGTTTGAGCACTCAAAACATTAAACATCTGAAGTTTAAAAATGAAAACAGTAAAAACACTAAAGGCATAGTGAAGTCAACATATACCGCATGAAAGATCTCTCCTAAATACGTCTTTTAGACAACCTGTTGCGGTAAACTGCTGGGAAATGTGATATTGGGGGATAAATAAGCTACCTATGGATTTTATCTTGGAGTTACGTTTTGATGTTATTTAGTAGTTGATTATGAAATGGAAACAAGATACAGTATGTAAACGTTTGGCTGGAGTGTGATTTTGTCCCCCCTCCCCGCACTTAAAATTTGCTGAACAGTAAATGTTGCGGACTTACCCAGTACGGAAACCACTAGCTGCCCCTGATAATGACCATAACAAGACATGCACTTTACTCCCAGTATTAAGTCAATCAACATGGGCTCTGGACTGTCGTCTGTTTTTGTGAATTAGTACATTATGTAAGGTTATTAACATTTTCAGTTGCTTGAATGAAGTTACTGCATTAACATCACATACTACTTAGGACTGACTGCTGCTCAAACACATGCACCTTATGTAAAATTCTCTTAAATTTTATTGAAACTAAACATCTCGCAGACAGTAAAGTCATCAGAGATCACATACTTGTGCAGACTGGATAAACATTAGGTAATGAATCAGTACAAAGAAATCACATCAACACATGGCTAGAATTATTTAGAAGAAAAGAAGGAAAATAATCAAAGTTTCCTGCACTGAAATTCAAAGTCCTCCCAATTACACATCAGTTTCTTCCCCAACTAGGCCACCTCACCTCGTAATGCTTTTTGATGAATATGTGTACAGAGATGAACTCACCTGAGAAGCTGTTGCACTAAGGGCCACAGCTGTGCTGGGCACCAAGTTATCACAAAATGAGTTAAGGCACAATATACAAGGCGTCGACCCAAAATGGTAACAATAAATCCTACCAGGTATGGATCAATAAGATAGAAGTTCTGTAACAAATAAAAAGTGACATATCAGCAGAACACTGCTAAAAAACTCAATAAATATATATACATATATACACATACATAACCCCCAGAACTGAAGAATACATTTACAACACTTTCAGGGCATCAGTTATAGATCAGCATCTGTTTACATTAATTATATATGTAATAATTGGACCTCATAACCATGTCACCTCACTTAGTCATTCACTGATGAGATGAAACATGATGACCACCTGCTCAATAATGTGTTGGTCCAACTTCACACTACAATACAACAAGGATTCAACTTCACATTAATTCAAGAAGTCCTTGGTTGGTTTCTGGAGGTATGAGGCACCAGATGTCCACATGCAGGTCAATCAATTCTTGTAAATTACAGACCAGTGGTTTGTGAGCACAGTGTTGATGCCTGATAGTTTCCCCTGTGTGTTCAGTCAGGTTCAGATCAAGCAAACGTCACATCCAAGACATCAATGTGAGTTCACTATCACATTCTCCAAACCACTGAAGCATGATTGTGTCCTTTTGAAACAGAAAATTGTGCTGCTGAAAGATACTGTCGCAATTGGGGAAGACCTCAAGCATGAAGGGATGCAGATGCTCTGCAATAATGTTCGTGTACGTAGTTTGATTACTACCACAGGTCCCATGGAAGTCCATGTGAATGTCCCCCATAGTAGAATCTGTACTCAACAGCCAGCGTCCATGGTTGGTGCACATTTTGAGTAGCCATCCAACTGTTTGACAGCATGGCGTATCTTGACACTGCCACTGACCTAATGTAACATGAAACACAAATCATCTGACCAGGCACCATGTTTCTACTGGTCCACAGTCCAATGTTGTTGATCCAACGTCCACTGCAATCACAGATGATGACATCATTGGGTCAACATGGGAACACACAGGGCTCATCTGTCATGGAGACCAACGTTCAAAAATTTGTAATGAATGGTGTGTTCCACAACTTACATCAGCTATGTACACAGGTGTCAGATCTGTTTGTCACCTATCATCTTGCTTTACAGAGCAGACATGCCTCTGACCTTCACATTCTTGGACGAGGTGTGGACATCCAACACCTTGTCGCGAACTCATGGTTTCACTGTCCTCAAACCACTTTTCACAGACGTTCACGTCAGTAGGAAAGGACCGTTTCTGAAATGCTCATTCCCAGGCACTAGGCCGTTACAATCTGCTGTTTGTCAAAGACGCTTATGTTAGCAGATTTTACCAATTGCAGCATGTATTGTTGCTACAAGGTTACCCCATTTGACTCTACTTTGCTTCTACACTTTCCCTACCTCATTCACACGTCTGCAATGCCACCAAGCGGCATTCAGTAGCGGTGCGCAGTGATCATAATGTTTGGGTCATCGGTGTATGTAGGCTACACATTCAATGCTCCACACACAATTTGCAATTTTTTTTTTAAGCTAGTTACAATTAAGTTACATTCCTCACATAAAATAAAGCATCCCTGCTTATATTCTAAGTGTACTGAACTGTAAACATGTTCATAAATTACATCTGGAAAGAGATTTGTTTTGGATGGTGTCCACACTCAGCAAACCACAATTTTATTTTTTCTTCTATAACCCAGACATGTTTTGCTGAAGTTTCAGCATTGTTAGTGGGCTTTTGTTTTCTTTCTTGATACCCTATGCTGTGATTTTCCTGGTTATTTTCTGATCACTGCAGTTGTTTTCTTTCACAGCTCCAGTTTGCATTTTTTGAGGTTTCCTCTTTATTTCCACTATGAATACCTGCACTATGTCATTGTTTACGAACTACGAAAACAAGATGTGGACAGTCGTACAGTTGAATGTTTTCTGGGCGGGAGGTCTGTATCTTTGTAAGGTGTATCTGCCATTTTTTATTTAATTATTATTTTTTATAACTCTCTCTCTCTCTCTCTCTCTCTCTCTCTCTCTCTCTCTCTCTCTCTCTCTCTCTCTCACACACACACACACACACACACACACACACACATAATAACAATAATAAATTAAACAAATAAATAAAAACACACACAAAATCTTCCAGATTGAATTACTTAATGTTAGGCCTAACCATAACATCCCTAGTCATAAAATTTTCAAGTAAATAACTTTTCTATTTTAAACTCTAAATGGTTGCAGATAAACTGTGGGGGAAAGAAACAAAGCCTATGAGAGCAAGGTCCATATACAAAGCTTTGTCTGTTTTAAAGAGCGTGTTTCCTGTTGTTTAATAGAAAGCAAATAAAAGCCCACTGACGATGCTGAAACTTCTGCGAAACATGTCTGGAAAATAAATAAAAAGATAAAATTGTGTTTTGCTCAACGCAGACCACCCTTCAAAAACAAATCTATTAGTAAGCAAACACAGGAGAGCTTCAACCTCAAGTTTATTATTTCAATGCTCTGCCAGGCATTTCCGGGCAAGCTCTACAACAAATTAGAAAACACCACAGCAAAATTACAAAAAACTATTCTAAACATAACATTCAACAGAATGTGTCTTTCACGTAATTTAAAGCTTAAGGGGCCTGGACGGCATGAGGGGCCAAAAACTGGAAATTTTTTTATTTAATATAATTCTGTTATTCTTCCTCATTCTAAAAATAAATATTTTATGTATAGTACCTCATCATTTTTGTGTTTAAATGCCTTGGTAAAACAGATACAGTTCATGACTGCGTAGCTGTCACACTATCATCAAACACAAAACCTTGCCTCCAATGCCTTGTTATTTCATAATAGTGCCACTACTTCCATAGAAAACTCGTTTGTGTAATAGCCTTGAAGAACATACAGACTGTATTATGAGCAGGGATTTATTGCAATCAATGTTTCTGTTGACACAAGTAAATTACTTGGGTTGACTTATGTTCTTCGCATGTGTTGTGAATGTGCATTTAACCACTTAACATTCTAAAATTCCAAAAGCTATGAAGTTTAATTGCAGTCGTAAATTTTATGGTGAGAAGGGAAGAAAAGCAGCCCAGATATTCTGTGCTATGATGGAATCTCCCACCGCCAACAGTCAAATTTAAGAGATATTATTAAGGTTTGCATAATGCCCTAACAGAAGTCTGTGAAGCCTCTATACAAAGGGCAGTGAAAGAAACTGTACATATTTGTCAGTCTATTGATATTGGATGGTTTCCAGCAAAAGATGGGCCACACATTGCTGAATGGAGTTGTCACAGTTATTCCTGAAGATATAGGGAAGGTGCTGGACTATGCATGTCTAACGAAATACTACCACGGTTGTGCCAGTAACATAAATGAACACAAATGTGACAAGAGCTTTGAAGGTTTCAATGGTGGTATTGAATGAAAGGTAGCACACACTATTTTTAGTACACCAATTGCAAGACGTGGTGTGCAATACACTCACTACCTTGGTGATGTTGACTCTAGAAGACTTTAATAGTGTCATGGTTGCTAAACCATATGGTGAAACTGAAATTTTTAAAAAAATGTAATGTATAGGATATGCAGAAGTCAATGGGGACAAGACTTAGAAAACTCTGCAAGGGCACAAGAGGATAAAACTCTCGAATGACAAAGCAACTGATGGGCAAGGCAGACTCACCAAATCAGAAATAGAAAACCTCACAGAGTATCATGGTCTTGCCATCAGGAGAAACAGCAAAAATGGCAGGGGGATGGGAAAAACAATTTAGACAACACCGTTTCACAGAACATCCACTGATGAGCATCTGCAACATGGCCTCCACCTAAAATGAAACACTTCATGAAGCAAATGTAATAGGTGTGAATCTAATGGGCAAAACCACACACATGTACACCCCATGCCAGAAACTAGTAGAACTAAAGTTAATATGGGTGTGGTGGACACCATAATATGTTTTAATGCTGGAGTAAAACTCAGATTAAAAACCGTGGGCAGACTAGGTATCAAAACTGGTGATAATGTGAAAAGCATACTGCTGTGAACTGGACAAGCAACATGTCACCGAAGCTGTAAAAGCTGCAGAAAGCAGGACAAAGGAGGCCAGAATAACAAAGAAATGAAAGAAAACTAAAGAAGACAAAAAGGACACTCAGAATCAACAAGACTGTGGAAATGGAATGTTTTGACATGTTATTGTTGAGAAGAAAATAAAATGCAAACCTTTAGTTTCAATTTCCCATAATCAACGTTTTTGTATATTTTGGTGTCATCATCTCACCCAACATTAAAGCTACAAAAACAAAATTTTGCATGAAAAATAACCCAATCACATTATTCAACACTATATTAAATATTTCAAGCTGGAGCATGTCATATGATCTTAAATTATTAGAAGAAAAAAATGACTTCTAAAAAACATTTTTTTTAAATAAACAAAACAATGAATTGGTAAATATTCCTGCTTTACTGTTTCAACAAGTTAATAATTAAAGGAATGACATTTGTCTTGACTTCTTATTTTGAACAGTGTGGAAGTTCAGTGTACCTAAACTAAAAATTACATGTAATTCTCTAAGCAAGGAAAAAAATCAATATTCATTTCACTGTATATTCCACAGTTTTTAATTTTTTTCACACAGAGATCACAATATACTAATTACTTGGTTAAAGTTTCATTCCAATACCTTTTAAAGTTTTTGGGTTATTAAATTTCAAAATACTAGTAAAAACTACAGCATATAACGTCCAGGTCCCTTTAACGATACACTGAGGTGACCAAAGTCATGGGATAGCGATATACACATGAACATATGGCGGTAGTACTGAGTACACAAGGTATACAAGGGGGTAATGCACTGGCAGAGCTGTCACTTGTATTCAGGTGATTCATGTCAAAAGATTTCTGATGTGTTTATAGTCACACAACGGGAATTGAGAGACTTTAAATGCAGAATGGTAGCTGGAGCTAGACACATGGGGCATTCCATTTCAGAAATCATTATGGAATTCAATACTCCGAGATCAACAGTGTTAAGAACATGCTGAGAGTACCAAATTTCAGGCATTACCTCTCACCACGGACAACGCAGTGGCCGACAGCCTTCACTTAACAACTGAGTGCAGCGACATTTGCCTAGAGTTGTCACTGCTAAAGGACAAGCAACATTGCGTGAAATAACCACAGAAATCAATGTGGGACATATGACGAACATATCCATTATGTCAGTGGGGCAAAATTTGGTGTTAATGGGCTACAGCAGCAGACGACCAATGCAAGTGTGCCTTTGCTAACAGCATGAAATCGCCTGCACCGCCTCTTCTGGGCTCAAGACCATATCGGTTGGACCGTAGACAACTGGAAAATTGTGGCCTAGTCAAATGAGTCCTGATTTCAGTTAGTAAGAGCCGACGGTAGGGTTTGAGTGTGACAGAGACCCCACAAAGCCATGGACCCAAGTTGTCAACAAGGCACTGTGCAAGCTGCTGGTGGCTCAATAGTGGTGTGGGCTGTGATTACATGTAATGGGCTGAGTCCTCTGGTCCAACTGAAAAGATCATTGACTGGAAATGGTTAAATTTGGCTACCTAAAGACCATTTGCAGCCATTCATGGACTTCATGTTCCCAAACAATGATGTGCCATGTCACCAGGACACAGCTGTTCGCGATCAGTTTGAAGGACATTCTGGACAATTCGAGTGAATGATTTGGCCACCCAGGTTACCCGACATGAATCCCACTGAACATTTATGAGACTTAATCAATAGGTCAGTTCATGCAAAAACTCCTGCACTGACAACACTTTCACAATTATGGATGGCTATAGAAGCAGCATGGCTCAATATTTCTGTGCATGGGACTTCCAACAACATATTGAGTCCATGCCACATCAAGTTGCTGCACTACACCAGTCAAAAGTAAGTCTGACACAATATTAAGATGTATCCCACAACTTTTGTCACCTCAGTGTATACATGTCAATGTAGCAGTATGTCTCCTGCAGCCCAACATGCCAAACACAAAGCCAAAATTGGCTGGCTGAAACAAGAAATTAGATGTCTAAATACAAAGAAGCAGCACTGTAGAACACCCAAAATTCATCTGGAACAAGAAAAACACATTAAAATCTGTGAAATAGTTAATAACATCATGAATACAGTCAAACAAAACACAGGAACACTAATAAAAATAAAATGGAGAAACAACAATAAAAACTAAACACACTTTTGAAACAAAATAAAATCATTACCAAAAAAAAACAGAAGGCAAACAAACCACACTTTCTACAAACACATGGTCAACCTTACTGAAATACAACTAACTAACCACATAATAAATCTGCTAGGGCCTAAATACATCATCAGCACACGCATTACATACAAGACAGTGGAGAATCTTATCACGAAAACTGAATACATAATAAAACAACAAGAAAGAAACAATAACTCAAACTTCAATGCAGGTCTAACAAGAGAGTTAGTTGCAGAAGAAATCAGGTGCATAACAAAGGAGAACAAAAACAATATACTGACAGGAACAAAAAGTGAAGAAGAAAAAACTCCCAGAAAAATAATGAACAAGCTTACAAACAACGGGGTTCACGTCACGAGATCAGACAAGGACAACACCATGATGGTAACAGAACAGGAGGAATACAAAATAAAACCTTAAAATTTCTAGATGACAACATAATAAAGCTAACCAGTGACCCAACACAAAGATAGCGGAAAAATACACAGATGTGTCTAAAAAACATCTCACACATATTCACAAAACAGAAAGTGAAATGGCTAAAACATAAGAACCCCAAGGCACCCACACTGAACAGCCTACTAAAGCTCCACAAGCAGGATATTCCGGTACGCACAGTTGGAAATTGCAGAAGTGCACCCACATATCACCTAGCCAGAGAAATACACACATACTTACAGAGACATAATTTATACACAAACAACAGAAGCATACACAACAGCAAAGAGCCGATACAAAATATCAAAGACATCAACATACCCACAACAGCCATACTCACATCATTCGACATCACATCCATGTACACGAATATCCCCAGCACTGAAACCATCAACATCATCAAACAACAATTAGATCAACAGAAAGATATTCCCAAAATATCTGAAACAATAGTAAGACCCAAACAATACAGGGTTATATATTGGTATCACTACGTAGATGACAACATACGCCTTTTAGATGAAACACCCAGTCGCATCCAACAACTCTACAATGACACAAGCACAGTTCACCCAAAAATTAAAAAAAAAAAAAAAAAAAAAAACCACCATGGAAACAGAAAATGACAAAATGTTTAATTTCCTTGACTTTACAATACATAGACCCAACAACCAACACCAATTCTTCACATTCAGGAAAGTCACCACCACCAACACACCATCACTCTAATCACCCAATTGCACACAAACTAGTCATTTCCAATATATGCTGCACAAACTGAACAAAACTCCACTCAGTGAAGACAACTACAAAAATGAATTACAGATAATCAAACAAATAGCTGTAGAGAATGGATATGATACAAACATTATAGAGAAACTGAATTACAAAATTAAAACAGAAATGAAGGGATATCTAATACACAACAGCTCATCACCAGCTTACACACACACACACACACACACACACACACACACACACACACACACACACAAACAGGAAACATCCACCCCAACAACAAGCAAATGGTACACTGTCACTTACAATAACAAAGCAGCCCACAGGATAGGCAACATAAAAAAATAAATAACATAAAGGCAAGGGGGTACAAATTGCCTACAGAACACACAACTCAATACTAACCAGACAAACACAACATATCTGTTATTTATGAACAGACATGCCAGGACTGCAAATCAATTTCTATAGGACAGACAAGTTGAAACTTTAATACCAGATATACGGAATACAGAAGAGCATTAAGAAGTAACAGATATCATTCTCCATTTGGTGAACAGGGACATAAAACACAGCCCAACAGACATCAACACCAACTAAAAATTCTCAAATGGAGCAACAGCCCCCACAAAAACTAATAATTGAAAAAAAAAAAAAAAAAAAACAGAAACCCCACAGTCAAAGGAAAACAAATAATAAATACACAGCTCTCTGCAACAGAACAAAGAACTATCAAACCCTCCTCCCCCCCCCCCAACACACACTAAAAAAAACATTATTTAAATAAATAAAACACACACTATCGCAGATCAGATACACCTCAAAGTTCCCACTCAGAACACATTCAACTGTCTGCCACATTGTTTCCATAGTTTGTAAACCTCATTTTCATAATCTGTAAAATGGCAGTGAAAGTTAAATAGTACAGGTTTTCACAATGAAGGTAATGGGGAAATCAGAAAAAATGACAAACTACTAAAGAAAACAAGTGCAATAAAAGTATTACAAAAAAAAAGGGGGAAAAGCACAGCATATGGTAACAAGAAAGAAAATAAAATCCTACTGACGTAGCTGAAACTTCAGCAAAACATGTATGGAAAATAGAAAAAAAAGATAAAATTGTGTTTTGCTCAACGGGGATCCTCTCCAAAAAGAACTTATTAGTAAGCAAACATGGACAGACGAGCTCCAACCTCAACCCCAGTTTTTAAGAAGGACCATAGGACAGATGCCCACAATTATAGACCCCTATTGTTGACATCAATCTGTTGTACAACTATGGAACATGTTTTATGCTCAAGAATTATGACGTTCTTGGATAAGGAAAATCTCCTCTATAAAAATCAACATGGATTCTGCAAACAGAGAGCCTGCAAAAATGAACTCACTCTGTTCCTCCATGAGATCCGCAGCATCGGAGACAATGGCGCTCAGGTTGATGCCATGGTCCTCGAGTTCAGGAAGGCATTTGACACCATCCCATGCTGCCATTTAGTGAAGAAAAAATGAGCTTATCGAGTATTGGGGCAGATTTGCAACTGGATTCAAGACTTACTTGCAGACAGAACTCAGCAAGTCGCTCTTAATGGAACAAAATCAACATATGTAAAGGTAATACCCAGTGTAGCCCAAGGGAGTGTGACAGGACTATTACTGTTTACAATATATATAAATTATATAGTAGAAAGTGTTGGATGCTCTCTAAGGCTGTTCGCAGATGATGCAGTTGTCTATAATAAAGTAGCAACACCAGGATACGGTAACGATTTGCAGAATGACCTCCAGAGAATTGATGGATGGTGCAGGCTCTGACAGTTGACCCTGAAGGTAAATAACTGTAACATACAGCGCATACAGAGGGGAAAAAATCCACTACTGTATAGCTACACTACTGATGACAAACCGCTGGAAACAGTTTCTGCCGCAACGTATCTAGGAGTAACTATCCAGAGTGACAAAGTGGAATGATCACATAAACCAAGTACTGGGAAAAGCGCATGCCATACTCAGATTCATTGGAAAAATCTTAAGAAAATGTAACTCATCCATGATGGAAATCGCATATAAGGGGGCTTGTTCAACCGATTCTTGAGTATTGTTCATTTAGCTGGGCTCTCTACCAGATAGGACTGATAGAAGAGATAGAGAAGATCAAATGAAGAGCGACATGTTTTATCACGGGATCGTTCAGTTGGCACAAGAGCATTACAAGTTGCTCAACAAACTCAACTGGCAGACATTACAAAAGAGGTGTTGTGCATCATGGAGAGATTTACTAACGAAATTTCTAGAGAGCACGTTCCGGGAAGAATCGGACAACATATTACTTACCACACATACGTCTCGCGTAATGACCATGAGGGGAAAATTCAAGAAAGTAGCGCCAATACAGAGGCTTACCAAAATCATTCTTCCCACGTGCTATTCGTGAGTGGAACAGCATTGGAGAGCTCAGTTAGTGGTACAAAAAGTACCCTCTGCCACACACCATTAGGTAGCTTGTGGAATATGATGTACGTGTAGATGAAGATGATTATAACTGTAAATGTTAATTATCTTCCAAATAATCAACAAAATAAACACAGGGTGGCAAAATACAGCAAAACATCATATGGAGTATAGAAAATGACATGAAGCAAATGTGAAGGCAAGTTTAAACATACAGCCATGGACTATGGCAAATTTGAGTTCACTACATGCAGATATGTGACTATTTGCTGTACCCACGAATATCAAGCAGCTGAATGAAGAATCAAGGCAAAAGAAAGACGGAAGATTAGGGTTTAACATACTACTAACAATGTCGTTGGTGTGGGAACAACTTTGCATTAGGAAAGGAAATCTGAGGTCTTTTTCAGTAACTGTCCCAGCATTCTACTTCAGTGATATAGGAAAATCACAAAAAACCTAAATCTAGATAGCTGGATAGGAATTTGAATCGCAATCCTTAAAAATGTGGAACCTGTGTCTTATCAAGTCAATAGCCTTGCTGTAGTGGCAACAACAGTTCCCATCAGATCACCGAAATTAAGCACTGCCGGGCTGGGCTAGCACTTGGATGGGTGACTCTCTGCCGAGCGCCGATGGCAAGCGGGGTGAGGTAAACTGACGAACTGAGAGGCTCCTTGATTGAGAAGTAACGACTCTGGTCTCATAAACTGGCATACGGCTGGGAGAGTGGTGTGCTGACCACATGCCTCTCCATATCTGCATCCAGTGACGCCTGTGATCTGAGAATAACATGGCAGCCAGTCGGCCTCCACGGCCTGTTTGGGCGGTGTTTAGTTTAGTTTTAGTGTCTTATCAAACAAGCCAACAGATTTTGTTTCAGCAATGCAAGGGCCATATTAGAAGGTGTCCTAGGAGGAATGGTCAATATTCAGGGATAGGACAAGAATGTTCATTTGAAGTAAAGAAACTTCATATGGACTTATAGGACAAGGAAGCTCATTTGAAGCAAAAAAACTTCACATGGACATATGCCCTATTCCAAACAGTTTCTGAGATAGAACACATTTAACGTATGTTTGTTTTTGAGTTAGTAGTGTGCATGTATGTGCCTTACGCCAATCACTGGATTGGTCATTGTAGTACAATTAACTGGCCATCAGTGTTGCCAGATCTTAAGCCATTAGATTTTTGTTTATGGGGTTGGATGAAGTTAGAGGTGTACAAATAAAAGGTAAATATGTGAGATCAACCGCTTGGTTCCTTCATGGATGCTGTTGCCCTCATCAGGGAACACACAGAGGCACTCAGACAAGCAACACAACATGTTCTTCCAGGAGTTCACAAATGCACTGAAGTTGATGGTGGGATATTTGAACATTTATTGTGAACTGTGCAACAGCTGTAATGTGATGTGTACGATAATGCTTTGAGGTGAATGTGTTAAAAAGGCATATTTTTCAATTGATACTTTGTAAAAAGCATACTGTAATGTTTACTCACTGTTATACATGTGAAAACCTGACAATATATTGAACAATACACAAAACAAACAACAATGTAGTTAAATTTGTTCTATTTCAGAAACCATTTGGAATGGGGCATACATCCACATGAAGCTTTTGGTTCAAATGATTGTTGTTTTTCATTTCCCTGAATATTGACCATTCCTCCTGGGACACCCAGTACACAAACAGAATAAAAACACTTTATTTAATGTCCAGCATCTGTCTTACAACCAGGAACAATATGCACATTCATTTCTAGTACACTGTGATATTCAATATGCACTAGAGAACATTGCATTGACAAACACTAAGAGGAAACATTGAATTCATTCTCATTAATGAAAACATGCATCATGACCTGCTGACTTTCAGTGTCACTGAAAGACTGAGAAGCATGTTTAGTCTTGTAATCTCATGAGACCTATCAATGGATTATGTCATTCAATTGATACACCTCTTTACACCTATCTGCAATGGTGTCAATGCAAGAGGAGAACAGCACAGCATTTCTAGCCAGCAGGTCAAGTGCACCCATCAGCTGGCCGATGTAAGGCCAAGTGGCAGGAAGCCAATTCTCACTTCTGTTCTATAGCTCATCTGTTCCTCTCCATGGCTGACTGAAGTATGGACAACAACTCTGCACTACACTGATTATATCTGGATATTCTTTGGACCGGACATGTTATTTTTTCATAACAACTGGGCCTGTTTATGATCCTTGTATGGCTATGTCCACCCACCACTACTGAATTCTATTTTGGCAGACTACACCATTTTGGCCAAGTGATTGATTTCAACCACACCTGTAAGTGATTACCACCACCATAATGCAGGTTGTGTTAATTTTGATAATTTTCATTTGCAATCCTGGTGAATTAACACTAACAGTGACTCTTATGAGCCAGGCATAATTTATTCTGCGGTTCAGTGTATTCAGTAAAGTGTTAATAAATGACTTAGGGATTACAAAACTTTTGGCAAAGGAGGTTTCAGATCAATCAGATAGCACAGCTACCACAGATGTGAAATTTTTTAACTTGTGACAACAGTAACTTAATCAACGTCATGAGTTGTTGAAACAATGGACCAGCTAAGTTCACTGGCAGCCGCAATCTCTGTCAGCTATTCTGGCTTTCCAACTGTAACAATGCACAAAAGGACTGGGACATTTACCAGACTAAGTGACCAGGCAAGTGACATTCCATGGTGCACTCAATGGCAGCAAACTTTTTTGCTGTCCATCAACCCCTGGTTACGTTATTTCTTGCAGAAATTGGGATCCCTGTCAAAAAACTTAGAATTATTCCACTTTGTTGTGGTCACAGCTTCATTAGAATTTTTGCATCATCATAAATCACACTCCGAAATCTATGCTTCGTGAATTGCAGAGTTTCAAAAATTGAGTAGGAAGTGTAAACTTGCATATGCTTGCAACCTACTGCACACAAATTTCAATTAGGGATGTCTTAATTTGTCTCTTCCCAGATAGATGTACCTGGACAGACTTTATTTAAGTCAGATCTGTCATTAGCAGGGGAGCTAGATATAATTTTTCTTTCGAAATTTGTCAAGTCATCCAGGAAACATTTTCCATTAACTCTGAAGAGTCTATGATGGCCCTGGTAAGGACCAATGGAATCCAATAGAATTTTCCTTCAGATTATAATGTGGAAAACATGTCTCATCAGGTGGCATCCTGCCAGCCCTGTCCTACACCACACAGTGCGTTTCAGAGGGGACGTTTTTGGTTATTGCCTAGCTGTCCTTACTGTCACACTGACTGTCGACAGTGTTTTCATAAGGGGCACACAGCAGAAAAATGACAAAGTCCAATAGGTGCCTAGTCACACATTTCTATGATCCAGCTCGACAACATTACAGGATTTATCATGCAGTGGATTCATGAAAAATACTGTTATGCATGGAAATGAGAAATGGACCTGTTACATTCTTATTTGATACAGGTACGTCTGTCACTATGATCAATCAACCAACATACTTTAGTACTGGTGTTCTGCCTTTGGACAGTATGCATACCAAATTTTGGGCTTATGATGATCATGAAATTCTGTTGTTAGGTCAAATGAAGCCCTGTTTAAAGTATAAACAAGTGATCAGGACATTCCCTTTTCTCATAGTTACCGATCCTTTTACAGGAAAAATTTCTGGACCTGATGCCTATTTGGCTTTTGGTTTTTCTATTCAGCATACTGTTAATACTACCAAAATCTGCAACATTATTTAAGTCTGACCTAGAGGCAGCCTTGACTTTTCAGACAAACATTGTTTTGAAACCTTCCACAGACTAATGATTTCTTTAATGCCCATCTGACTCCTTTGGTCCTTTGCAATGAAGTGAAACTGAGATTTGACAGGCCAAATAACAGCAAGTGTTTTCATCTATTCCCTTTAGTCAATGAGCCTCTCTTCCTTAGCGGTTGAATGTAAACCTGAGGGCACCATACCCTGTGTGGCAACTCTGAACTTACTGACAATGCCGATGTGGAAATGTATTCCTACCCCATACCTCAGTGCGAGGAGTCAAATAAAATCTTTGCATTGAATACACTTCTGGCCTTTACCAGTATAACAGATTGCTTGTTTAGGGTAACAATTGCACCTGAAAGTTTTTGTACAGTTGGGAGCGGGTAGTCCTCAATGCATCAGTTATCATGACAAAATCCTGGTTGGGGTCATACAAATGAGGAACATTGAACATTTTACATCAGTTTTTTGCAGCTCTTTATAAAAGGGGTCATGGGAGCAGTTTTCCTACATGTTAATTTTTTCAAGCTCCCAAAAATTACCTGGGACACATCCTTAGTAAAACATCAAGGTGTTTCTCAAAAATATTGTTTAATGATGTATCAGCCTCAGTTGCTATTGATTTTGGCAATGGATGCAGTTTCTCATGGCACTGGGGCAGTCCTTTCCCAGAAGTTCCCAGATAGTTTGTTTCCAAAATTTTAACTACGGCTCAATAACATTGTCTGTAAACAGAGAAGGAAGTGCTGGCTACCGTTTTTGAAGTGCATGAATTTTGCATTATTTTGTACAGAAACAGATTCATTTAGTTACTGACCACAAGCCTTTGCAGTCTTTGTTTGGGTCCAAAGCTGAACTGCTAGGACAAATAGCTCACAGTCTTTATCATTTGGCTTCGTACTTACCCAATTGCCAGTACTACATACATTATTGCCCTTCCCATCAAAGTCCTAATGCAGATGCCCTCTCCACACACACTATGGCTTCATACTTGGAATCTGACAGCCAGGAAACCATCTGTTTTCAGATAGAAGGTTGAGCAGTCTTTGAAGGACTTCCCGATAAATTCTAGGAGTGTCACAGTGGCAGCCTGGTAGAATTCTGTAGTGCAGCATGTTTTCCAGTATGTCGATGTTGGATGGCTTGCCAAACATTTTTAAAAATGTGTGCAGTTACCAGGAGATAGCACAGAGAAATGACAGGCATTTCAATTTTTTTTTGTATTTTGTGAAAATTAAAATTACAGCCTTAGAACTTGAATACACATTGTACACCACATATCAGTGTTGGCTTTCAACAACGAGAGCCTACTGAAATTTTTAGACTTTTTCAACAACTTAATGGAACTTATTGCATTCACAGTGGAGAACAGCATGTATCAGGATGCCATACTACAGAAAGATCCGTTGCAGATGAGACTTGAGTTAGTCTGTGAAGTACACCCACATGTACGTAATGGCAATACAATATCTGAAAAAATTGGGGATCAAGTTTCAAATTCCAGTCCAACACAATGTTTTATGTTAAAGCATAAAATCATCACAGCATATACTTTGTCCAGAATAAGATAATTCTTGGTAACACTGTATCAGACTGTTTTAAAATTAGAGTCGTGGGACTTTTTATATACCTAAAACTGCAGCAGTGCTTAAAGTGACCACACTGGCACTTAACATATTGCTTAAAAAAACTTATTTATGAAAAGAACATTTGAACTGAAGTCCTATATTACTTTAATTTGTAGTTTACATTTTTATTTGTGATTGTACGTACTCTGAGATAACACAACAAAGGAAAATAAATTCACTGTAACTACACCAATTGATACATGGTTACTCATATATAAAAACTCAAAAAGTTTTGTATTGTTGCAGCTGCACTTCAGATTTCCGCCACAAAAGAGTAGCAGTGGACATTTAGGCAAGATGATGACAGCTGCCAAGAAAGCGTTACAGGAAACACGTATGTAGACATGCTGGAGAATTGGCTCATGCTTCAACTGGACACTTACAGTGTGGACTTCATCCACAAATAGGATGGTGCTTCACTCCACTTCCATCATGATGTTCATGAATTCTTAATCAGGAAATTGATAAACTGATGGATCAGTCATGGTGGGGTTGATGATCAGCAATTCACGCTCTCCCGACCTAGCCCCTTTGCAATTTTTTTTGTGGGGGGTTATGTGAAAGATTCAGTGTTTATACCTCCTCTATCAACAAACATACCAGAAGTGCGAGCTCACATCAACAGTGCTTTTGAACAGATTGATAGGGATATGCAGTGCCAAACATGGGAAGAACTTGATTGTCGTCTTGATATCTGCAGAATCAGTAGGGGCACATATGGAGCACTTGTGATATGCAAAAAAGTTTGAGTTTTTTGTGTGTGTGCAAAGCCCTGTGACAATATGTCAATTAACATAGCTACAGCAAATCTGTAAGATCCCTTCAATCATTTAAAGTAACCCTGTATGTTTTCTTACTATCATGAGTCCTGAATGCAAACAATGAACTGCTTCAAGACCAATTTCATAAATTTCCCACAAAGATTTCTTACATCAATCATCTTATTCTTTCATGAAGACACTCTGCACTACTGTCTACATTTCTTACTTGCTTTTTACTAATTATCTGACTCACCTCTACACCCATCTTCCCCCATTTTTCATGTCTTAGTTCTCTGCTAAGATGCTGCAGAAACTACTTACAGTTCATTACTTTCCCTGTAAGTCCTCTGTAAATAATCCAAATATTTACTTCAGTGAAGTCCAATATATAGGGCAGGTTTTATAACTTGAGACAACAAAATCTTTCAAAAAACTATGCTTCATATTAAAAAATGGAAAAATGTGTGTTTATTGCTTTTAAAAGTGTTATCCAGCAACAGTGAGATGGAACACCCTGCCCCTAACCCCTGGGGTAGGGTAGAGTGGGGGACAATTTTGCTATCTTAAATAGGAGCATCCATCTTTCATCGTAGTATCGGATGCTACAGAAAAAATTCGTAGCTTTTGTATCCAACACATTGCTCATTGGGAGATAGATGGCACAGCAATCGACAATTTAACACAACTGAGTTCCAAAACGGTATTAGTTTAAAAAAACAGTGAACATGGTTCAAAACATAAAAGCAGATGTGTGTGGGAAATGACTCCACGTTTGACAGTTTTTCTGTTTAGTGGTTTTGAAACATTAATTCATCCATTACTTGATTTGATCTTATTGTGGGCAAGTCGTCCTTTGTTTCTTAAATACACTCCTTCATAAACAGACTATGTTACTAGTTATAATACAAGCTATTATGATACAAGAGAAATTTGAAATGCTTTACATTTATGGAGAAATGTGGCAGGAATGTTGATAATGCTATAACCCTTTATGCTCAATGTCTTGCAAACAGGGTGCAATCACATGTGGTTTTTTTTTTTTTTGACAGTTCACCCACATAAACATTCACCAGTTATGTCGTGAATAGGGAGTTAGTCAGACAACTGTTTGCTAAATTTTGAAACACACAAAATATCATCTGCTTCATATTTCCCTCCACCAGGAACCTCACAACAACGATTTCCAGAACTGAGTAACATTTTGCCAATGGTAGCTTCAGCAAATATGGACACATCCCAATTTCTCTGCTCCGATATTGTTATCTGATGAGTCAGCCTTCATGAACCATAATAAGATTAACAGACACAACATGCATTATTGGAATGTGGAAAACTCAACATTGGTAACACTGCTTTGAACATCAGCATCCGTAGAATGCGAGTTTGCTGTGGAATAATTGGTGTCAAAATCATTGGTCCATTCTTTATCGATGACACTTTAACTGGTGATAAATACAGAACATTCTTGGATGATGCTCTTTCATTATTGCTTGCAGACCTTCCCTTGGACTTGCAACAGGCACTGTTGTTTCGACATGATAGTTGTCCACCACATTATTCTACAGCAGCACTAAGTATTAGATGACAAGTACAATCGTCGGTGGATTGGAAGGGGCCAGTATCTTTGTGTGCAAGTCGCCAAAACTTCATCTGACTTTTGTTTGTGGGATTACTTGAAGAATGAAGTTTATAATGAAATGCCAACAATGAGCAACAACATGATTCAACGTACCACCAATGTATGCACCTTGTACTGACCTTCTGACTCAAATTATACATTTGCCGAAGAGTTCAAAGACAAATCAAGTCGCATATCAAATAGGTACCTGATGCATACGTTTATTCTTGGCGACTTCAATCTATCGTCGGTATGTCGGTGAAAAATCGTCCAAAATCATACTAAATGCATTCTCAGAAAATTACACTTAGAGAGAAAGAAATGAAACAACACAAAAACAATTATCCACATTGGACAGGAATTGGTAGATTTGGTGTACATATACAGACAAAAAAATGATCACAATTTCAAAAAAATTGGATGATTTACTCAAGAGAAAGAGCTTCACAAACTGGCAAGTCAATAACGTGCCGCTCCACTTCTGGAAATTATACAAGCCATTATTTGGCTTGGCATTGATTGATAGTGCTGTTGAATGTCCTCCTGAAGGATACTGTGCAAAATTCTGTCCAATTGGCATGTCATATCATCAAATGTCTTGAGATGGTTGAAGGACCCTGCCCACAATATTCCAAACATTCTCAATTGGGGAGAGATCTGGTGACCTAGCTGGTCAAGGTACAGTTTAGCAAGCACGAAGACAAGCAGTAGAAACACTTACTGTGTGCGGGTGGGCATTATCCTGCTGATATGCAAGCCCAGGATAGCTCGCAAAGAGGGGTGACAAAACAGGTTGTAGAATATTGTCGATGTACAGCTGTGCTGTATGGGCTAAGAAAAGAAATGGCAGGCCATGCAATCACTCCTGACTGTAGGGCCATACAGCAGGTGACATTCACGCTGGTAACCCACTGCTGTCCAGTGTGTATCCAGGCACGTCTTCGGCCTGGAATCTCACTGAATAGAGTACAATTGTCTTCCATGATGAGCCCCTCTTCAAACTGATCCCCAATGACCAGTGAAGGGTATTACAATGCTTCATTATAAAACACTAAAGCAACCAAATTGCTAGTCTTTTGACCAACTTTACAGTGGTCGTCTTCGGGGTGGTTAAGTGCTGGATACTGATGAATGTCTTTCTTTATACAGTGCCTATTTCAGTTATCTGGTGGCTACTGATTTCGTGTACCTGAGATGCTGTTGGACAATTTGAAGAGAGATTGCTGTGGAGAGGAATGGCTGTACAGTAGGCTATTGCCAGTGCTATTCTGGTAAGTGAAAGGTGGACCTAGTACACAAATATTGGTACACAATAGTGAATTGGCAGGTTATTACCAGTGCTGCTGTAGATGTTTTGCCAGATAATATGTGGGCAAGTACACCCTCGGCCCACAAATTACATAGCCTGGCTGGTCACACAGTGTCTTATGTTAAGGATTCCAAACATTTCATCCAGGTCATACAGGAACAGCAAGTACTAGCTACAGATGTTATTGTTAGCTCTGACATAAAATCTCTGTTTACCAATTGGGTATTGCTGAAATCGTAAACATCCCACAGGAGCAAATATCACCAGACATCTCCGACCTGGTGAACTTGTGCTTGTGATAAACATATTTATTTGACACAACAAATTTTATGAGCAGACAGATGGAATGGCAATGGGCTCCCTCCTTTCACCTGTAGCTGCTAAAACGTTCATAGAAGCTTTCAGACAGAGATACATTCCACGTTGCTGTGCCCACACTGCTGGATGAGGTGTGTGGATGATATATTTGTCACAATGCCCACATGGGGAAGCAGAACTACACAGATATTACCAACACCTCAACACCTTATATCAGAATACACAGTTCACACTAGAAATTAATAATAACAGAACAATTCCTTTTCTGGATGTGGAGGCGTATAGAACATCTACCAGCAAACTAGGACATAAAAGTCTACAGGAAACCAAAGCACACCAATAGGTGCTTGCATATGGAGCTGCACCACCCTCAAGCACAAAAGAACACTGTGCTACATATGTTAACAGCCCAAGCTCACTGGATTAGTGATGCTAACCACATACAACTTGAACTGAAAAATCTCAAGACAACAGTCTGTGTGAATGGACATAGCAACAGAAACATAATGAGCTATGGGGCACAATGAAGACAAAGGTAAAGATGAAACTCTTCCTGTTGCTTACTTACCTTATAAGAGAGGTGTCAGTGACTACGCAGGTAAGGTTCTGCATCAAGAAGGAACTAAATCCATATTCAACAGTAGACGCAAAGTCTGAGATCTGCTGAGGAACACAAAGGATCCCTCAGATCCTCTGCACATGGCAGGCATCTACAGACTTCAATGTGAATGTGGTGAAGTCTATGTTGGTGAAACTGGCAGATGCATTAGCACTGATGTGTCAGAGCATTAACATTACACATGACTGGGGCAGCTGTAGCTGAACACCACCAGAAACTTGGCTGTTCTATTAATTTTCAAGAACCTCACATGCTTTCCCGGCAGCCATGGATGCTGCAGTGGAAAATAAGAGGACTATCTAAACAATTAAATGCCCCAGTAGCATGGACAGAGAGGATGATACAAGTTATCTACAACCTGGCTACAAGCAATTACAGTCCAGTGGACCCCGTGTTTTAGCCAGCCAGCACCACCACTTGGCCCAGGTTTAACAGGATAAACAGTGGTCATGCGAGAACTGCCGTGCAGCTTCCAACACTTCACTGCAGGAAGACACCATCCCTGAGTACAAACTGCTGATTTATTGTTGCTTACCAATCACCTATGAGAGTAGCTTACCAATCACTTACTAGAGTAGCGCAGGCAATATTCTGCATATTCAGTATTGCCTATCAATCACCTGCCAAAGCAGTACAGGTAATAACCTACCGTACAGCCATCAACCTCTCTTCAACTCATCCACAGACATCCCAAATATGTGATGTTGGTAGCCACCAGATTACAGCCGTCGGCACACGGACCGTGCTGTGGAACGTTAAGTTGAGCGTGCTAAGTTCAACGTGCTGCTGAACGCTCAGGAACGATGCGACTTGTGCATACGGTATGTGGGCCCCAACGTGGTATACGCGATCGCAATGCACTCGAGCGGCAGTTGAGGGATGTTTCTAGTTCGTAAATCACACTGTTTACTCAACGGGCGTGCGTAAAATTTCCACGCTAGCTCTATTAAAACTCACATTTCCTCCATCGTCTACGAAAAGGAAAGTATCATGTCCAATCAATAAGGACACAGGCTTATAAAAGTTCCATTACAAATAGTGCGTTACAAATTTGGAACACTTCTCTGCACAAGATAAACATTATTTCATCATTCCCACATTTTAGTAAAACCCCAAGGTCAGTCTTACTTGATCACTGTTCCTACCCAGTAGCAGAATCTTTGCAATATGTGAATTACAAAGTGTAAAAGAAAAAGGAGCAAAATATCTTTTTTATACAAGCAGCGCAAGCTGTCCTGTAGATTAAGCCAATCGAACAGTCACCCCTCAAAAAAAGGCGAACTTATATTTACATAACATCAAATATTATAGTATATATTTATATTAAACTAATAATAAAATACCAGAACCCAATAAAAACAGGAATGTTAGGAAAAAAATTTGAAAGCATCAAGACGCAAACCACCGCCCGAAGTAACATCTCATTACAGGATAGTGACGCTACTCATTACACTAAATGAACTTCGGAGCTTTTGTAGCTAATGATATCATGTTACCCCTTGCTGAAAACCTTAATCGTAGCTATGTTACTAATTGAAATTTAATTATAACAAATTGTGCCAAGAACAATACGTTTTGGGTGGATCATCAGTGTGTCACTGCCTTCAAATAGCCTACTCTCATAATACGCAAGTTACAATAATTATTTTGCCACGAATATGATGTTTCTCATTATTTCATTGGAATGAATCACACAGTTAACGACGGGTTTTCCAGTGATTCTCAATTTGCTGGTACTCAGAAATGGCATATATACATATAGGCTTGAAATGAATGCCAATATGGCGCTTCACAGCTCTGTACCGAAGGGAGACAGAGTGCTTGTGACGTAGGTGGCGTTGTGCCATCTCATTGGTCAACGCTCAGATGCACGCTCTTAATATCTGACATGCCAGATATTGCTCTGCACGTTCGGAAAGGCTCCTGAGCGTGCTATTCAACGCTATTACATCAGAAACTCGGCACGCTCAACGTTTGGATGCACGATCCGTGTGCCAACGGCTTAACGAGACAGACAGTATATGGAACAAGACATTCAACAGTAACCAGCAGTTAACAGCCCAGAAGACAACCGCTGCAAAGTAGTTCAAACATACCCAATTTAGTTGCTTTAGTGTTTTATAACATTGTAGACTAACATTCAAAATTATTTTATTCACAGTGAATTTGCCTGCTTTGAATCTTGTTAACCTTTGTTTCTTAGTATCATTTCATAAAGTCTTTAAATCAACACCCACTGTTGTTTCAAAGGTGCCTATGTCCACTGTTTCATGTACACTGCTTCACCAAATAAAAATTAAAGCACCCAGAAGAAGACACATAACTTCATGAAGTCATTGTATCCTCTGAGGCAAGGTGGCCCACTATTGTTTTAACTGTTAATTGATATCCTGAATACTGACATTGGAACGGAGCTGATGTCCGAGCTGCTCTCACACTTGTTCTATTAAGTGGCAGATCTGATGACCTTGCTGCCCACTGGAGTATCTCAATGGCATCGTGGAGAGTGGATGTAAAAAATAGCATGAAATCTGTGGAAACAAGCACTCAAATTTTAAAGTGGAACCAGCAGTTCAGCTAGCATAATGACTGTGCATGAGGAGTAAAATGAATGGGGCCCAATGATTGAGGAGTTCTCAAAAGCCTCTCATTTCTGTAGTCAATGCTAAATGACACATATCCTGGCATAAAGTGTGCTGCCACTGGACAGTGGATGACTGGAAACAATGGAGTTGGAATGATGAATCGCACTGTACCTTGTGGCAATCTGATGGAAAGCTTTGGGTTGGCAAATGCATGGAGAACATTATCCACCATTAGGTTTATAGTCAATAGTGAAGTACGGAGGTGGTTGTGTTATGGTAAGGACCCGTTTTTTGTGGTTAGGGTGTGGTCCCTTTATTGTGCTTAAGAAAATGCTATGTGCAGAAGGATACGAACACATTTTACGGCACTGTGTACAGCATACAGTAGAGAAACAGGTCAGAGGTGTTGACTTACTGTATGAGCATGACTCAACGCACCCTGTCATAAAACAGTCTCCGTGAGGCAATGGTTTCTGGACAATAACATTAATGAGATGAACTGGCCTGCACACAGTCTCAACGTGAACCCAATGGAACACCTTTGCGATAAGTTAGAACGTCGACTTCACTCCAGACCTCATCATCCAACATCACTAACTTCTCTGGTTTTGGCTTTTGAGGAAGAATGGGATGCCATTCCTCCACAGACAATCAGACACATCATTTAAAGTGTCATAACAGAATTTGAGCCATCATAAAGGTGAAGGGTGGACATATCCCATCTTAACATCCACTAATATGTCTCAAGATACTTTTTACCAGTGTTATGTTTCTCAAGCAGCATTTGTCAGTTGTCAGCCTTTGTTGGTGGAGCACTGGGAGCCTAGCAATTCACATATTTAGCTTTTCTTTTTGTTTTCATAGTTTAATTCTTAAGCAAGTAGTATTAGAATGGACAGGGGGTGCATATGGCATGTGCGGACTCAAGAGGAACAGGCTGCAGTTTGTAATCAGCCCAAGACACTTACGGCCACTGTTAGCCGTCTGCAGACTGCTGCCTCTGGGCCTAGCGGTGGCAGAGCATTTAGGGCAACACATGGGGAACCTCCGGTGTCACTCGTTTCCTCCAAAGGCTCTGTTGGCAGGGTACCTTGCAGCTCGTCTGTCATGGAAGATCGACACTCACCGCAGGGTGAGTGGTGGAGTAGTAAGTAACATATTCGCATTGCTCGAGACAGAAAGTTAATGTGGATGCTGGCTGTCTTGCCTCAGCCATTCATCTCGTGAACAGACAAGTTGTCACTCCTTTAGCAGGGTCCAAGCAGGCACACGGCAGAAGGTGCAGGTTTGGGGGCAGGTGCATGCGGTGTGTGCAGACGCAGGAGGAGCAGGCTGCAGTTCACGAGCAGCCGAATATGCTGATGGTCATTGTCAGCTGTCTGCAGGATACTGCCTAGAGGTGGCGGAGCATCTAACACATTGTGTGGCTCACCTCAGGTGTCACTTGTTTCCCCCACAGGCTCTGCTATAGAGGCACCTTGCACCATGGTCGTTCCAGAGAATCTGCACTCACCACAGGGTGAGTGGTGGGGTTGTAACACATCTGCATAGTTCAAGACAGAAAGTCAATGTGGAGGCTGGTCGTCTGGCCTCGCCCATTCTTCACCTTGCGAGGAGGACAGGTGGTCACTTCTTCAGTAGGGTCTCAGCAGGCTTGCAGGAGGGGGGAGGGGGGGGGGCAGTGGAGTAAGTGGGTAGTGGCAGTTTTCTAGTTATTGGGAGCTCTAACATCAAGTGTGACATGGAACCCCTTAGGGAAATAGTATCCAGGGCTGGGAAGACTCAATTTGTATGGGCGCAGGCGGAAGTGGTGAAGGCTGCTGCCCTCACATGTGGTGTGCAAGCAGAGCTAGAGGATCATTCTCAGTGTTGATTGGAGTCCTTGGCTTGGAGCTGAGTTGAGGGTCTTAACCAAAAGCTATGCTGATTCTGTGACTGTCTTGGCTGCAGATTTCTAGGCCTCAGTTATGGGGTGGAGGATTGTAGGACTCCCCTTGACAGGTCACAGGTGGACTACAAAAAGGAAGCAGCTACTCGGGTTGCAGAGTAATTGTGAAGTGCATGTGGGTGTTTTGTAGGCTAGGTGGTAGTTTGAGGTCCTCTGATGAATGCTTGTCAATTGATACACATGGGGAAAAAAAACAGACCACATACAAGGTAATGCCACTTTAACTGTCAAAATTTTAACAGTAAGCTGTCAAAGGATTTGTAAGAAAGTTCCTAATTTACTGCTCATCAGAAGAGTTGTCATGCTCAAATTATTCTCTGAACCAAGAGCTGTCTAAAACCCGAAGTAGAAAGCTCCAAAATATTTAACGAGCCATGAAACATTTATCCAAAAGAAAGGTTAGACACCATAGGTGGAGAACGATTCATTGTTGTCAACAAAAATATTCTGTCCATTGAGATTGAAATTGAGTCTGACTGTTAAGTTATCTGGACATGAGTAGCAGGCCTAGGTCAACTCAGGTTAATAATAGTATGTTTTTACTAGTCACCCAATTCCACCGTAAACGTTGAATGATCATTCAAGGAAAGTCAACGCTCAGTCTCACAAAAATACCCAGATCATACAGTGTTAGCTGGATGCAACTTTAATCTACTGAGTATACTGGAACATTTATAGATTCATTGCAGATGTTACAGACAAGACAGTCTTCTAAAAGACTTTTGAAACATTTTCTGGAAACTGTCTTGAACAACTAGTTATACAATCCATACACAATGGAAATATTTTAAACCTTGTAGCTATGAACAGTAACAGGCATGACCTTCTAGGAAAAGCAGATAAACAGTTGTTAGCATCCCACTTAGACAATGAATGGACATCATTTAGTTACAATATGAAGGACATAGAGGAATTATGAGCAAAGTTTAAACTGATTGTAAATCGTGCTCTGGAGATTTATTTGCCAACCAAGTGAATTAAGCAAGGAAAAGACCCCCGTGGTTTAAGAATCAAAACTGGAAAATGCTGAGCATACAGAGATTGTTACACTCTCATTTCAGGAAACAACATATAAATGTCAACAGGCAAAAGTATGTCAAAATTTTTGTGTCTGTGCATAGATCAAGGCACAAAGCATATAACATATACTGATGTCAAACCTTAGCAAAAGACCTTGCCGAGAACCCAAGAAAATTCTGGTCATAAAAGAATTCACGAAGTGGGTCAGAGGCTTCTATCCAGTCAATCATCAGCCAGTCTGGGGTGGCAATAGAAAGACAGCAAAAGGAAAGCTGAAGTTCTAAATTTCACAATTAAGAAATCAGTCACAAAGGATGATCGTACAAACATATTGTCATTTGAGTGCCATACAGACTCATGCATGGAGGACACAGAAATAGGCCCACCAGAGGAGTTCAAAACAAATGAATTGTCAGGTCCAGATGGAGATCCAATCAGTTTTCCAGAGAGTACTCTGTGGCACTGGCACCATACTTAGCCTGCATTTATTGTGAATTTCTCACCCAGCGAAAAGTCCAAAGTGACTGAAATACACCTGGAGACTTCTGTACATAAGAAGACCAAAAGAGTGGACCCACATACACTCCTGGAAATGGAAAAAAGAACACATCGACACCGGTGTGTCAGACCCACCATACTTGCTCCGGACACTGCGAGAGGGCTGTACAAGCAATGATCACACGCACGGCACAGCGAACACACCAGGAACCGCGGTGTTGGCCGTCGAATGGCGCTAGCTGCGCAGCATTTGTGCACCGCCGCCGTCAGTGTCAGCCAGTTTGCCGTGGCATACGGAGCTCCATCGCAGTCTTTAACACTGGTAGCATGCCGCGACAGCGTGGACGTGAACCGTATGTGCAGTTGACGGACTTTGAGCGAGGGCGTATAGTGGGCATGCGGGAGGCCGGGTGGACGTACCGTCGAATTGCTCAACACGTGGGGCGTGAGGTCTCCACAGTACATCGATGTTGTCGCCAGTGGTCGGCGGAAGGTGCACGTGCCCGTCGACCTGGGACCAGACCGCAGCAACGCACGGATGCACGCCAAGACCGTAGGATCCTACGCAGTGCCGTAGGGGACCGCACCGCCACTTCCCAGCAAATTAGGGACACTGTTGCTCCTGGGGTATCGGCGAGGACCATTCGCAACCGTCTCCATGAAGCTGGGCTACGGTCCCTCACACCGTTAGGCCGTCTTCCGCTCACGCCCCAACATCGTGCAGCCCGCCTCCAGTGGTGTCGCGACAGGTGTGAATGGAGGGACGAATGGAGACGTGTCGTCTTCAGCGATGAGAGTCGCTTCTGCCTTGGTGCCAATGATGGTCGTATGCGTGTTTGGCGCCGTGCAGGTGAGCGCCACAATCAGGACTGCATACGACCGAGGCACACAGGGCCAACACCCGGCATCATGGTGTGGGGAGCGATCTCCTACACTGGCCGTACACCACTGGTGATCGTCGAGGGGACACTGAATAGTGCACGGTACATCCAAACCGTCATCGAACCCATCGTTCTACCATTCCTAGACCGGCAAGGGAACTTGCTGTTCCAACAGGACAATGCACGTCCGCATGTATCCCGTGCCACCCAACGTGCTCTAGAAGGTGTAAGTCAACTACCCTGGCCAGCAAGATCTCCGGATCTGTCCCCCATTGAGCATGTTTGGGACTGGATGAAGCGTCGTCTCACGCGGTCTGCACGTCCAGCACGAACGCTGGTCCAACTGAGGCGCCAGGTGGAAATGGCATGGCAAGCCGTTCCACAGGACTACATCCAGCATCTCTACGATCGTCTCCATGGGAGAATAGCAGCATGCATTGCTGCGAAAGGTGGATATACACTGTACTAGTGCCAACATTGTGCATGCTCTGTTGCCTGTGTTTATGTGCCTGTGGTTCTGTCAGTGTGATCATGTGATGTATCTGACCCCAGGAATGTGTCAATAAAGTTTCCCCTTCCTGGGACAATGAATTCACAGTGTTCTTATTTCAATTTCCAGGAGTGTATTTGCAGACCAATATCCTCAATGTTGGTTTGCTGCAGAATTCTTGAAAATTCTCAATTCAAATATAATAAATTTCTGACACACTAAGCTTCTGTCCACAAATCAGTATGGATTTAGAAATCATCGTTTGTGTGAAACTCGGCTTGCCCTTTCTCACATGATTGAAGAGGAAAGGTGGATTCCATATTCCAAGATTTCTGGAATGTGTTTGACACCGTTCACCACTGCAGACTGTTGACGGCCCAAGCATATGGGATAGGTTCTCAGATATGTGAGTGGCTCAGATACTTCTTAAGTAACATAACTCAGTATGTTGCCCACAACAGCAAGTGTTCGTCAGAGACAAGGGTATCACCAGGAATGCTCCAAGGAACTGTGATAGAGCCGCTGTTATTTTCTACATACATTAAGGACCTCGCGGACTGGATAAGTAGCAATCTGTGGCTATATGCTGATGGTGCTGTGGTGTACAGGAGGGTGTCATGTTTGAGTGACTGTAGGATGATACAGACAAAATTTCTAGTTGGTGTGATCGATGGGAAATAGCTCAAAGTGTAGAAAAATGTAGTTTAATGTAGACGAGTAGGAAAAACAAACCCGTTATGTTCAAATGCAGCACTAGTAGCGTGCTGCTTGACAGAGTCACATCAATGAAATACCCATCCATAATATTGCAAAGTGACATGAAATGGAATGAGCATGTAAGGATTGTAGTAGGGTAGGCGAATGGTTGACTCTGGTTTATTGGAAAAATTTTCAGGGAGTGTGGTTCAGCTATAAAGGAGACAGGATATAGGACACTAGTGCGACCGATTCTTGATTACTGCTCAAGTGTTTGGAATCCGCACCAGATCGAATTAAAGAAAGATATTGAAGCAATTTGCAGGCAGGCTGCTACATTTGTTACCAGTAGGTTAGAACAAAATGCAAGTAGTATGGTGATGCTTCAGTAGCTCAAATGGGAATCACTGAAGGGAAGACAACATTCTTATCAAGGAAATGACTAGTAGTGGTACAGGGAACCCTATGCCATACACCATATGGTGGTTTGCAGAGTTTAGATGTATATGCAGATGTCGATGTCCACATAGAAAATATCGAAGAATGGACAACCAAGCCCCAGGAGACAGGATCTTACGATCTACTAATGAATCACACAAGAAAAGATGGGTAGAATCTATAGATAATCTAAATTTCACTAACAGCAGTGGGAAAGTATGGTCCCTCCTGTGGAAACTAGGTGTAGCAAGAGTTGTCCTGAATCAAGAATTTGACATAACACCTTGCCAAGCCACGTAGGCTTACACATAAAGAAACCCACAGGAAATTTCCATTTTGATTCAGTTTTTGAAAAAGAAATAAAGAAAAAATTTAGCGACAAGAGGGGAAAAAACAGAAGATCCCAATCTCTTCCTTCGCGCCCAAGACAATTACATGACATAGCATTCAAATCTCTCAAAAACAGGAAAACAGCTGGACTAGATGGCATATGTCTCACGCTCATTAAACAACTAGGAAGGAAAGCATGACAGTGGTTACTACAATTTTACAATGAAATACTGGACATCAGAAAAATCCCTCAGCAATTTAAAATTGCAAAAACTATTGCTATATTCAAGCCATAAAAACCCAGAGACGATCCAGTGAGCTATTAACTAACCACACTACTAAGGATTTGCTACAACATGTTGGAAGGATTACCATATAACCTAATGTATTCAATAATTGATGACATAACTCTTCAACACCAAGCAGGATTTCATGCAAACTGAAGTTGCTGCAAGGAAGTTCTTGCCCTAACATCATTTATAGAAGCAAGCTAAACACTGGAGAAAAAACAAGTAAATCCTATACCACAAAGAGCGGTCTCCCACAGGGTTCAATTCTAGCCCCACCTTTATTTAACTTTTACACCAGCGACATAGTCACCACTGATTTTGTAATGTTCAGCTATACCGACGACATAGTGATAGGAATAAATTTGTGGGGGAGGGGGAGATGTGATTCTCTCTTAGCAAAGAACAGCTTTAATGCTGACATTATAGCTGATTACAAGGCGTACAGCAGAATACGGAAAAATTAATTCAGACATCTAAGCAAATATATTATGAGAAGATACATCTTGTAATTAAATTAAAAAATTATGGCCTATCATGAAGGAGGAGAGACTTGTACAACCAGAAAAGGCAGAGGAGCATATAACTCTGATGAGCAAATGACAGACTCCTATCAATACAGGTAGTCTCAGATGGCTTTCCAACTTAGGGCCATTGACTTTCCTTGTCAATGGGTTTAGTTAACAACCCTAAGAGGAACCTGAAGATATTACTGTTGGCCAATTCCCGCAAACCCACTGACAATTTTCCTTGTAAAACCATTGATGTATATAAAATAATACACAATGTGAAAGTCATGTAACATTTGGCTTCTGCACATTCCGAAGTGCGGTGCCATGTATAAATATGAGTAAGCATTCAAAACTTACACTTGATCATAATACCATAGAAATTATGTTATTACTGTATCACTCTGTAAATGGAAATTACCCTCCTCCTCCTCCTCCTCCTCCTCCTCCTCCTCCTCCTCCCCCCCCCCCCCCTCCCCTCCCAAAATCTGGAGAATGTCTTCAATATGGATCTGAGGGATGAACTGTTATTCTACATTGCATTTTTAATATGTTCCGTATCCACAAGAATCTCCTCACACTACATGTTTCTGGAATTAATGATGTATTTAGTATAATCTGAGATCAATTTCAAACTTACCATAGTATACTTTGTATGCGATTGTGGCAGCCACCAAACTGTTCGATACAAGTGGAGGAACTGTAAAAATGATGAGGCCACCGTGAAAATAAACATCAGCATTTCAAATATCATACTTCCATCTTGAGGTATGCTTGGAACTGGAATGTGTTTTGGAACTATTAACCTCGATGAAGTATTTTCTCCGTATTGTCCTGGAGATCTGCAACAAAACAGATGTTAAGATCATAACAACATTGTGACGAGTTTTTATTGTATCTTGCTACTAGTGTGTGTGAGCATGAGTGCACGAAGTGTAGTGCCGCCGAGCGTGTTTACTTAAATCAACTGTCAATTTAATCAGTGCGGGCGGGGCACTAGAGGCTGTGTGTAGGAAGCGTGCACACAGCACGGTCTCCACCACGCCACCTACCAGGAACTCACGTCTATATACATGTGGAGAAGCTGACACTCACTATGTTCTTTTATTTTGTACTGTTCACATCAGTTGTTCTGTGCATCACATATGTTGCACCTTCTGTGTGATTCTTTTGTCTTGTTATATGGGGAGTAACAACAAGCTTTTTTCTCTTATTATTTAGAGGTTTATGAATAAAGCCATATTTGTGTTACTTGGATCGGTTTCATATATTACCCGGTTACCACATGATTGGAGGGTGAGTCAGCACTGCTTTGCGCATACATAGGTGCAAGTCACTAGTAGGTGGCACGGCAGAGACCATGCAGTGCGCAAGCTTCCTACGGGTGGCGTCTAGTGGCTGGCCCCTGATGATATGGTTGGCAATTGATTTAAGTACACATGCACAGCAACACTACAATCTGTGTGCACGCACCCACCCCCACACACACACACACACACACACACACACACACACACACACACACACACATTATAGTCCGATTCACGAATGGTGGCAGTTCGCACAGGTTGAGGCATGGGCGGCGATTATACAGTTGCTGGTTCCAAGTGACAGTTGCAGTATGTTCATACACTTGCTTTACACTTGAAGAAAGCATGTATCCTGCAAATTATGTCTCTTGCTTACTTACGTAGAATTTGTCACTTTCCACCACCATCAGTGATGACAACAATCAACAAATAGAATTAAAATTCAGTAAATAACTTGCTATGATCAAGTTTTATGCTCGCATTGGCCATTATATTCATAGCAGAGTGCTCATAACACTGCTGAATGCTCATTGGCTGTGAGAGAATGTGTGACATAGGTGCGCAGAACAAGACTGAACTCGACTGCTATCATTCACGAGTGCAGCTATAATAGCAGGATATAGCAGTTTCAATATTATAATTAATCATCACACTATTTATATGGGAACTTCGTTGTACAGAACATACGTATAAGGCACTGAGAACCGTAATGGCCCAAAGCACAGGCACAAACTTTTGGGAAAAATAAATATTTGTGAAAATCAAATTTGTAAGCAAACCACCAGTCTCATAAGTCTGACTAGCTTTTTTAACCAAATCTCAAAATCCTACACTTCCTATAAAAAAAAGGTATCAAATTCACGTTACAAAATTTCAATTAATATTTAGGATAATAATAATAATTATTATTATTATTCTTTCTTTTCTCAGACGTTATGGCTGGTCAAAAATGGAAAGTGACGCGGACCTTGATCAAGCATGACTTCCTTTTAACTGTACGGTATATTATTATTATTATTATTATTATTATTATTATTTTCTTCTTCTTTCCTTTCTCAGACCTTAGGTCTGATTAAAAATGGAAAGTGACACGGACCTTGATCAAGTGTGACTTCCTTTTAACTGTACGGTATATGTTACATTGCATTTAGGAACTTTCGGGTAATTGAACATGTATCAATAATTACAGATTTCTGTAGTTGTATATATGTTTGGATGTAGCTGTATCGCATTGATGTACTGATGCATATTGTGTGGTATGACTCCTGTAGTTGATAGTATAATTGGTATAATGTCAACTTTATCCTGATGCCACATGTCCTTGACTTCCTCAGCCAGTTGGATGTATTTTTCAATTTTTTCTCCTGTTTTCTTCTGTATATTTGTTGTATTGGGTATGGATATTTCAATTAGTTGTGTTGATTTCTTCTTTTTATTGGTGAGTATGATGTCAGGTTTGTTATGTGGTGTTGTTTTATCTGTTATTATGGTTCTGTTCCAGTATAATTTGTATTCATTATTCGCCAATACATTTTGTGGTGCATACTTGTATGTGGGAACATGTTGTTTTATTAGTTTATGTTGTATGCCAAGTTGTTGACATATTATTTTTGCTACATTGTCATGTCTTCTGGGGTATTCTGTATTTGCTAGTATTGTACATTCACTTGTTATGTGATCTATTGTTTCTATTTGTTGTTTGCAAAGTCTGCATTTATCTGTTGTGGTATTGGGATCTTTAATAATATGCTTGGTGTAATATCTGGTGTTTATTGTTTGATCCTGTAATGCAATCATGAATCCTTCCGTCTCACTGTATATATTGCCTTTTCTTAGCCATGTGTTGGATGCGTCTTGATCGAAGTGTGGCTGTGTTAGATGATACGGGTGCTTGCCATGTAGCGTTTTCTTTTTCCAATTTACTTTCTTTGTATCTGTTGATGTTATGTGATCTAAAGGGTTGTAGAAGTGGTTACGAAATTGCAGTGGTGTAGCCGATGTATTTGTATGAGTGATTGCTTTGTGCATTTTGTTAGTTTCTGCTCATTCTAGAAAGAATTTTCTTAAATTGTCTACCTGTCCATAATGTAGGTTTTTTATGTCAATAAATCCCCTTCCTCCTTCCTTTCTGCTTAATGTGAATCTTTCTGTTGCTGAATGTATGTGATGTATTCTATATTTGTGGCATTGTGATCGTGTAAGTGTATTGAGTGCTTCTAGGTCTGTGTTACTCCATTTCACTATTCCAAATGAGTAGGTCAATATTGGTATAGCATAAGCATTTATAGCTTTTGTCTTGTTTCTTGCTGTCAATTCTGTTTTCAGTATTTTTGTTAGTCTTTGTCTATATTTTTCTTTTAGTTCTTCTTTAATATTTGTATTATCTATTCCTATTTTTTGTCTGTATCCTAGATATTTATAGGCATCTGTTTTTTCCATCGCTTCTATGCAGTCGCTGTGGTTATCCAATATGTAATCTTCTTGTTTAGTGTGTTTTCCCTTGACTATGCTATTTTTCTTACATTTGTCTGTTCCAAAAGCCATATTTATATCATTGCTGAATACTAATGTTATCTTTAGTAATTGGTTGAGTTGTTGATTTGTTGCTGCCAGTAGTTTTAGATCATCCATGTATAGCAAATGTGTGATTTTGTGTTGGTATGTTCCAGTAATATTGTATCCATAATTTGTATTATTTAGCATGTTGGATAGTGGGTTCAGAGCAAGGCAGAACCAGAAAGGACTTAATGAGTCTCCTTGGTATATTCCACGCTTAATCTGTATTGGCTGTGATGTGATGTTATTTGAATTTGTTTGGATATTAAGTGTGGTTTTCCAATTTTTCATTACTATGTTTAGGAACTGTATCAATTTAGGATCTACTTTGTATATTTCCAATATTTGTAGTAACCATGAGTGGGATACACTATCAAAAGCTTTTTGGTAATCAATGTATGCATAGTGTAGCGACCTTTGTTTAGTTTTAGCTTGATATGTCACCTCTGCATCTATTATCAGTTGCTCTTTACATCCTCGTGCTCCTTTGCAACAGACTTTTTGTTCTTCATTTATGATTTTGTTCTGTGTTGTATGTGTCATTAACTTCTGTGTAATGACTGAAGTTAATATTTTGTATATTGTTGGTAGGCATGTTATGGGGCGATATTTAGCTGGGTTTGCTGTGTCTGCTTGATCTTTAGGTTTCAGATAAGTTATTCCATGTGTAAGTGTATCAGGGAATGTGTATGGGTCTGCAATGTAACTGTTAAATAATTTAGTTAGATGTGAATGTGTTGAGGTGAATTTCTTTAGCCAGAAATTTGCTATTTTATCTTTTCCAGGGGCTTTCCAATTGGGAGTAGAATTAATTGCTTGGGTGACTTCATGTTGCAAAATTATCACTTCAGGCATTTGTGGCATCATCTTGTATGTATCTGTTTCTGCTTGTATCCACCGCGCATGCCTGTTATGTTGTACCGGGTTTGACCATATGTTGCTCCAGAAGTGTTCCATGTCTGTTATGTTTGGTGGATTGTCTATTTTAATGTGTGTGTTATCTATTGTCTGGTAAAATTTCTTTTGGTTTGTGCTGAATGTTTGGTTTTGTTTCCTTCTATTTTCACTTTTTTTTGTATCTTCTAAGTCGTTTGGCAATGCTTGTAATTTCTGCTTCTTTTCATCTAATTGCTCTATCACTTCTTGTTGTGAGATTTTACCTAACCTTTTTCGTTTTTTTTCTGACATTTCATTTCTTAGAAATTGTGTTAGCTGTCCGATGTCTTTTCTCAGTTTTTCTATTCTGATCTGTAGCCTGTGTTGCCATGCTGGTTTTGTGGGTTTCTTCTGTGTGTTGGTTGGTTCTGATCTCTGCCTAGTGTGTATATTTAGTATAGTTCCATAGTTATGTTTTCATTTCTTTTGTTGTGTATGATTGTGTTGATAGTTTTTATTGTCATTTCGACTTGTGGGTTATTTGGCGGTCTATGCAAGAATGGTCTAATGTCTGTATTTGTGACTTTGTATTCTATATATGTCAGCTGAAATTTTTCTTCTATATCTAACATGTGTGTCACTTCGTGTTCTATTTGTGCTTGTTCTGGTAGCTGTCTTAAGATTTCGTTTTCCTCTGATTGTTTAATTGATGCGTGTTGTTCTTTGTTTGTTTGCTCTGGGATGTTTGAGTCCATTACTGTATTCTCTTCTTCTTCTGATTGCACATTATTTTGTTCCAGTATTTGTTGTACTTGTTGTTTGATGTTTTCTAATTCTGACTGGGGTATCCTGTTATTTTTGATTATTACACGGATCTGATCAGCTAGTCGTCGTTCTGTTAAAAATTTTAATTCTGGGTATCTGGTAATAAATGTTGTGTATACTTGTGATCTGTATCCAGTTGTGTTGGTTCCTAGGTTTGTTGCTTGGTAATAACAGAACATGAGGTGTCGATTAACTTCATCTGACCATCTCATCCTCTGTCTTTGTTTTCCTTCTAGGGTGGTTGCAGGAAGCATATCCTGCAAAACACCTCTATTTGGATTTGAATCATTTTCCAGTTGGCTAGCAGTGCCGTTACCATTTTGGGCGGGCATAGGGTTCAAGCGTCGTCCCCGACCATGACGGCGGTCCCCTTTGCCTACAATCATGAGTGTGGCACGTGGTAAAGAAATTGAACCATAAACAACATACATGATCCTGCCTCATGCTATTTCATGTGGACCACACATAAACGAGACAAGCCTGGTTCGACATATGCATACAGAATTAACGACACCAACACAAGTCAGACTCATGGTTCAACAGTTCTCAATAGTCTCTTACTTTAGTTATATGTACACCTTCATTGCATTCATGTGTGTTTGTTATAATTCCCTAAAACAATTACATAACCAATATACCTATCATGTCAGTAAAAAAATCTAATACCGATGGTAATATTGTTTAGACACTGTATTGTGGCAGTTTTAGGTGGGGGTATTGTGATCTATGGGTGCTGATGTTACCAGTAGATGTTGGGTCTGTCCCACCACTTTTCCAGCACTGCCAACAATTACCAAATGCCTTGTGTATTCTCCATTTTGTTTTGCTTTGTGTTGTGCATTGCTTATTGCTCATCTCTTATTTTGAAATGAGCGAAGACACTACTCCAAGCCCATCATGAGGTTTGAGTATGACTCCTGCAACCTCTAAAAAGGAAAGGGAGATCCGTAGTACAAATTGGTGCCTGTAAAATGGTGCATAATATGTTGAAGTGCTGTGAGGTGGAAAAGGAAAGCAAAAAATTCCTACAACCTATCATTCAGGCCCATAAGAGAGCTGTAAAAACTGTATGAACCATAGACAGGATTAGATAGTTTGCAAGCTCTCATCCAGGTGAATCATCTAGTACTCCAGGAAAGGAAAGGTCCATTTTAATTCTAATTTGTACTGTACACAAGTACAGCTGTATATTTGCTAGACCATGGTGGCATTGTTCTTTGGAGGTCTCATGTCCTTGTACATAGCAGGAGCATTAGGGAACCTCAACAAAACATTTTTTTTATCTTTATGAGGCATGGATTGACAGCAATCTCACGTGTAGCAGATGTTAGCAGAGACCACGAGATGTATTGGGTGTTAGGTCATGGGGAAGAGCGTCCAGAAGGATGATGGTGCAAGTGTTGGTTCAAAAACTGGCTTTGTGAAGCAAGTGGAGCTTAAGTCCTGCACAAAATCGACACAAGGAGATTATCATAGCCAAATGATCTCTGAGAATTTTGAGACATGGTTTTCAGAGATCATGCTCCTAAATCTTACACAAAATTCTCTCATTGTTATGGACAATGCATTGTATCACTGCTGGCAGGTGGACGAAACACCATCAAAATACTGCCCAAGGGTGGCAATGGTAGAATGGGTGGGGAAAAAAAAGGAGTGCAATAACAGCATGACAAAGGTTGAGCTGTAAGCTCTGGTGCAGGCAAATTAACTAAGTGAAAATATGTATGTAACAGACAAACTAGCTAAGAGTGTAGGCCACACTGTGATTCGCTTGTTGTCCGACAATTACAATCTGAATGCAAGTGAACTAGCGTGAGGGAGCACAACGCTCTGACGGCATGTCTGCAGCCAATCTCAAGAAATTTACAGACAATGCCCTCAACTCTGTCACTCCAAATGACTGGAAAGGGTACTGCAGGAAAGTGCAAAATGTGCTACCCAATTATAAGAGGCATGACGGTGTAATGAAAATTGTAGCTGATGACATTCTAATACATACTAACGCCTCTAGTGATGATTCCTTTAATACAGAGACTGTGTGACACGAGAGCTCATCCTGCACAGCCTTAGCTGACACTGAATCTCAAAGTACCGACACAGCCGAAATTGAAAGTGACAGTGACTTATACAAGATGATTTTTTCCACTGTGTACAAACTTTATGGAGTGATCAATGAGAGGATATGAAACAAAAAAGGTGTAATGAACTTATGTAAGAAAATATATGGTTTCCATGCTAGAGACCATTTATTCAATCATACTTTGTTACAGATATGGTGGTCTAAAATGCGCTGTACCATGCAGCCACAGTTACAGTATGCATTGTTTCCTCCTAGAGGGCGATACTATTCCCCATACATCATGCCCTAGAGCACCCTCCTGCCGTAGTAATTGGTAGTGTTGTGTCCAATTCACTCCTCTTGCCAACTCACCTTGTAGTGGATGTGATACAGAGTTGTACACAATGGTTCCGTATTCAAATCAAGAGCTTGCCAATGTGGTTTTTACTTAAGGAAAGGCAGGTGGCAATGGGCAGCCACCAGCAAGGCTGTATCAGAGACCTATCCCTGCCGACAACAACCGCAGCATTCACTGTTTGCAACATTGTTCCGTCGTTTGGCTGAGACAGGGTCATTTCAGGAAGCAGCAACTAATGAAGGACGTACACAAAATGTTCGGACACCAGACTTTGAGGAAAATGTGATTAACACTGTGGAAGATGACCTCCACATCAGTACCAGGCAGCTGGCCCGCCAGTACAGGGTAAGCCAGACGACTGTTTGGAACATTCTCCACGACAATTGTTACTACCCTTACCACTGACAGTGTGTGCATGGCTCACTAGCGACAGACCTTCCACATCGGCAGCTGTTTTGTCACTGGTTTCTTCACCAGGCAACCACAATTCTGGGACTTGTGTCATCCATCCTATTCACAGATGAGGCCACCTTTATGCAGAATGGTATCTTTAACTTTCATAACAGGCATCTGTGGGATAGTATGCATAAGACCCATAGTATGGTGACAGCGAATCATCAGCATCAGTGCAGCCGGAATGTGTGGACCAGAATAATTGGCAACCGTATACTGGGACTAGTCTTCCTTCCATGTCGCATAACAGACCAGAACTATCAGTGTTTCTTGTGGGTGACCTTGCCTCCCCTAATGGAAGAAGCACCATTGATGATTTGAAGAGTTATGTGGCTGCTACATGATGGTGCTCCAGCCCACTTCACCATTGATGTTCAGATGCATCTCAATCGTGTTTTCCCTGGTCAATGGATCGGACAAGGGAGTCCAGTTGCATGGCCTGCTCATTCACCGGATCTCAACCTGTGCAATTTCTGGTTAATGGGCCACCTCTGAAGTATCATGTATGCACAGGCCATTCCAGATGTGAAGACACTGGAGCAGTGTATTCATGCTGACTTGACAGTGTTTGGATGCATTTGAGTGTATGTGACAGAACATGCTACAGCATATAGAAGCTTCAACACACACTATAAATGTGGCTGCATGGTACAGCCCGTATTAGACCACAGTCTCTGTACAGGGTGTATATGTGGACAAGGAAAAAAAATTCCCGGATATTTCCTGGACTTCCCAGTTAAAAATACACTTTCTCCCAGATGAAAGTACACTTTTTCCGTGTTAAGTGACAGTATACTCTTCCTTGGCACTGTAAAAGTCATCAATCCTTTGAATGTTTATGGTTTTATATACTGACGTAGAATTTCCCAGCACTTTAGAAAATGAAACTCAGGGGGAAAAACATGTTTGGAAGACCTTTGACGTGCAGCAACATGTACGATGCATATTTTCGTATTACGAAGGTATAAATTTGAATTCCACCAGATAACGCATGTCACTTTGCGAAGCACTGAAATTGCGATGCGCTTTTGTAAGCGTCATCTCGCCAACTGATGACAGCAATAGGACACGTGATGTAGTCAGCCAATAGCAAGATCACTCTTAAGTAGCGCGAATACACAAATAAGAAAAGTTAATGGCTTAAATTAATATACATAGCATTCACATATAATATTGGTCTCGAAGGTTAATAAGTTGGAAGAGAAGCCAAGATTTCACATATAATGTTGATCTTTTTTGCATGTGTTGCACTTTAAGATACACACACAAATGTGCCAGTAAAATTTTTAATAACGATGCAAATGTCTCATCTTCTGGGCTCGAAATACTTCTAAATGGTCGTCCTCAAAGAACTGATTTTTAAATGAGAGTCAAACGCTTTGTGATTTAAGAAATTCATCGTACCTTCTCGCACATAATTCATCTTGCGTAAAAGGAAATCTGCTTTGAATGTAAGGCTTTTCAAACCACCATTCGCAATATTTTCCCGCGACCTGTTAGAAATAGGTTTGTTTCAGCAGTTGCAAGAAAGCGCCAGATAACTGGCGTCACTGGGCTTGCGCGGCTACGATGACGCAGGAAGCCCATATGTTCGTACATGTAAAACATTAAAAGATCATACATTATGTCATAAAAGAAACAAGACATTAAAGGATACATCAAGAGCATTGGGATTTCGCGAACAATACTAAAGTACATAATTCGGTTTAAAACGCACATCCGTATGTAAATTTTCTTGGAGTACCAATACTCATGTTTGGTTCTTTATTATAGCATAATGCCATACGTGCACTTGAAATGCAGCGTACAGTTGAAACTAGCCAATAGTGTGAAATTAAACACTTCGTTTCAAATAAATTGACTGCCTCAGTAGAAAGGATTAATAAAAGCCAAATCTCTTTAGCAAACCAGCAAAATTAACTTCACTGTTCTGTAAGGCAATTAATGCTGGACTGTCAAAGGTGGAAATAAAATCTGAAACTATTAACATGTTTAGCCTGCCGTAATTATGTGAACATATTTTAATTCATTTGATAGCTCCCGGCCACAAAAATCCATTTTGTTATCATTTAACGTGAGAGCAATAAATGAAGAGGAAACAACAAAATCACTTAACGTAAACACAGGTCACGTGGAGACGACCCACCTCCCCACAACAACTCTGACTGCTCTGTGCATCAGCCCCGGATCTAAGATAGTTCCGAACCGGGGCAATATTAAGTAGTGGTGCCCAGCCACACTTCCGTAACCAGAAGTGGGGGATGGTACTACTCATACGTGACTCGAACTGCGCATGCACAAGGGCCCGCCCGCAACTGCTCAAACAAATCTAATTTGGCAGACGCTTGTATGAGCACTGTTATGTTGTTGTATACAGCACATTTCCTTTGCAACTTAAGTTTTATTTTCGTTCCCCCCCTCCCGTTCATGTTTTGTTGCTGCAGTATCATTCTGCAGTAGCAGGATACAATAATATCCTTTGTGAGACCTGAGTTTCTCCTTTCAGCGACCGCCGATATTTCAGCGGGAGAACACCCCGCCATTTTCAAGGCAAACTGCAACGGACAGGCGGCACATGTGTGTGTTATCTTTCCTGCTTGGGTCCGAGAACCGAGGTATTAAATTTGCATGTACGCCGCCTGTCCGTTGCAGTTTGCCTTGAAAATGGCGGGGTGTTCTCCCGCCAAAATATCGGCGGTCGCTGAAAGTGTTACCTGGCTGAATTCCCGGAAGTTATTTGAAAATAATATCCTTTGTTAGAGTATTGGTTCTTACCAGTCAAAATCACAAAAATTTAACTGAAAACTAAAACAATGAAAAATTCCCGGAATTCTAAACAATTCCCGGGTTATTCCCAGTTTTCTCCCGGATGGAAAAGTTCCCGGGTTTTTCCTGGATCTCCTGGTTGTCCCAGGTCGTATACACCCTGCTGTAACAATGTATGATTGAATAAATGGTCTCTAGCATGGAAACCATGCATTTCCGGATGTAAGTTCATTAGACCTCTCTTGTTCTGGATCCTCTCATCAATCAATCCCTTGAGTTTGTACACAGTGGAAAAAACCACCCTGTATAAATCGTCAAACTGTTTCATGGTCCTTGTTATCATCATTTTCATTACGCACATTATGTAGCTTGAGGTTCAGATAAAACAGTCTGGCCACTTCCGCATGAAATATAGTAGTTTTGTTAAGTCTTTGTGTTTCAAGGTTGCTATTTGCTTTCCATCTATGTACGTGGTCACTAGATTTTGCAGGACATCTACAAACTGACAAATCCTCGTGCCCCCCCATGTCCATCAACCAATCCCTTCATTTAGTCAAGTTGTGCCACAATCAATCTCTCTCTCTCTCTCTCTCTCTCTCTCCCACCATCTAATCTTCAGCATTCTTCTGCAGCACCACTTTTCAAAAGCTCTAGTCTCTTCTTGTCTGAACTGTTTATTATCCCCATTTTACATCCATAAATGGCTACACTCCAAACAAATACCTTCAGAAAAGACAACCCTAACACTTAAATCTATATTCGGTGTTAATAAATTTCTCTTCTTCAGAAATGCTTTTCTTGCCATTGTCAGTCTACATTTTATATCCTCTCTACTTTGACCATCATCTGGTCTTTAACTGCCCAAACAGGAAAACTCATTACTACTTTTAGTGCCTCACTTCCTAATCTAATTCATTCAGAATTGCCTGACATAATTTCACTACATTCCATTATCCTTGTTTTGCTTTTGTTAATGTTCATCTTACATCCTCTTTTTGAAGAGACTGTCCATTCCATTCAATTGCTCTTCCAACTCCTTTGCTGTCCCTGACAAAATGACAATGTCATTGTCAAACCTCAATGTTTTTATTTCTTCTCCCTGAACTTTAATTCCTTCACCAAATTTTTGTTTTGGTTCCTTTTCTGTTTGCTCAATGTACAGACTGAATAGCATTGGGGATAAGCTACAACCCTGTCTCACTCCCTTCTCAACCACTGCTTTCCTTTGGTGCCCCTTGACTCTTACAACTGCTGTCTGCCCATATGAAAATGAATATCAGAAACAGTGAGAGAGTGTTTCATGAATGTTTATAAACAATGTGGACCTACAGTGTAGATAAAGCCAATTCACCATAAAATTAACACATATCAGAAGTATGCAATCTCAAAATTGATAACAGTGTTCTTTAGGCCTTTATGGTTCTCACTGCATCATATGGTATGATTTGATTTTCTTTTCTTTTCTCCAAGATTCAGTAACAAAAATTTTTGTAGTATCATCCCAGATATGCAGATCTCATCCTGAAAATTGCTGAAAATTCAACTCACTATCAGGAAATAATCTAGCAACTATCACAATAATAGGTCATGGACACAACACAAATGCTTAATACGGAACATTAGCCGGCCGGTGTGGCCGTGCGGTTAACCCTTTGTTTCCTGACACAAGAAAAAATTTACTTTTTAACATTTTCTTTGCAGAATTTATGCTATTGTGGCCTCAAATGACGGTAGGATTTTTTGCTAAATTTTATTTTATTTTTCACAACTATTTTCTCTCCTGGTACTTAGAAGTACCGTCAGACTCCATGTACAGAATCACAACATGCGCAGAAAAATGCTCCAATTTTTATAACTTGTACCTTATTCCACATAAATATTAAATATTTTTACATTAGAAAATTAATTAACCGAAATATGATATTTCTGAATTTTTTTTTTTTTTTTTTTTTAATTTCGCATAAATTTATTCTAGAGCAACTTCACAATACATAGTAACTTAGCTATACATTTTTGACAGTATATACATATCACATATTTAGTGTTAGTGATACCTCATGAAATTGTAGGAAACAGTTCTTTTTCTCATTGCAGCACAGATACACTTTACATGTACTACATTGTGAATGTGGTCTCGACTGAATTTTATTTTTCGCACAAATTTCGCATCGTCCTCTTTTACAACTGAACACTACAAAATGGTTTCCTCGGTTGCCAAGACGTACATCCTTAGGACCAGAAAAGTTATCTTTCCTTCTCTTTGGGGGAGTTATTTCATCTTTACCAGAATTTCTCTTCTTGAGATTTGGCACTTGCTGTTCATTCATTAGCCCCAGTGCCACAGCACGCTTGAATTCCAGCAGTGGCAGTGCCCCATGTAGATAACTGAAAATGACGTAAGGATTGACAAAAGCAATTTCTATTGCTCCCCAGAAGAGACGGTGCCACCATTTCTTTGATCGCTTGTTAAGACCATAAGTTGAATGTAATCTGTCTGCATGATCCACACCACCCATGTTTTTATTGTAATCACATACAATAACTGGACATGGTATAGTCATAATAGTTCCATCTTTCTGTTTTCTTGTCACTACGCTCTGTTCAATGACATGGAAGTTTGACGCAAAATATACTACTTTATTTTCCTTCCATTGAAATACTGTTAGGTATAAAGATGACTCTCTGTGATTTGATTCCCCACGGTTTAGACATTTTTCTTTAGGTAAATTCCCTGGCAAACCTTTCCTGTTTGTTCTAATTGTTCCACAGGCAAATGTATTTACGGATTTCTGTGTGAGAAAAAGTGGACAGAACAACTATTGAGAGGTAATGCATTGTTGCTACAATAGAGTGTTCGTACAACCTGACGGTACTAATAAGTCCGCCTTATATTTTCCACTTTATCTCATTCACTTGTAACGTAATGCTTCAAACTATTATAAAAAAACAAAGAAGGTAAGTACGTACAATGGAAAACTCAACGGAAGTTTCAATAAATTGCGCACAAATTCAGGCAACACCATGGAAACAAGCACATACAATCTTCTGTTTTCACAGCAGCGCGCGAAAAACAATTTCAAGCTCTGACCGCCAGAGAGGTCTATGTATTGCACAATAACATCTATGAAACAGTAGAGCAGAGTTACTGTTACGTACCGACAGGCTCTCAGATCACGAAACTGCACCACGAGAAAATAATTAGAGTCAAAACTTACTGGTACTTTTAAGTACCGTCAGGCAACAAAGGGTTAAAGGCGCTTCAGTCTGGAACCGCGTGACCGCTACGGTCGCAGGTTCGAATCCTGCCTCGGACATGGATGTGTGTGATGTCCTTAGGTTAGTTGGGTTTAATTAGTTCTACGTTCTAGGCGACTGATGACCTCAGAAGTTAAGTCGCATAGTGCTCAGAGCCATTTGAACGGAACATTACCAATCACCTCCACGCTGAAATAGGAATACATATGTAATTACATTTTCCTGGAGACATATTGAGTCTCAACTTTGTCTTCAATAAGAATAAAAGCTGAAGTAATGAATTAAAATTTGTGTCAATTCCACTTCCAACTCCTTTGCTGTCCCTGTCAGAATGACAAGTCCCGGCATTGGCACAAATTTTATTTCATTACTTCAGCTTCTATCCTTATGAGGAATACATACCTCGACAATAACTGACTTTCAACCTACACAGCAGTTGCCTATCCTTTTGGACAAAACGCAATGGTAGAGCCACTGTTTGGTTTCAAGAACAGTCCGGCAGTTGACCAATCAATTTATTCCTGATTGGATGGGATGGTGGAAGCAATTAATAAAAATAAATAAAAAAATAAATAACAATGACATGTTCCCAACAAGTATATTCTGTGGTTCAAACTAAGCTCACAGGAGAAAATGTTAGTCACCCTTGGTCAATTTGGACAACTGCCAATGGTGTAGAACTGGTACTGGACTGTCAGGTGGTCCTCCACTGACAACTTATGTCACAGAGTGAAGCTGTGTGTATGTGTCAGTTGTTTGTATGAGATCAGCACAGTAATTTCAGTCAACATGGAGATGTAAGATATTGCCAGAAAAAGGCTGTCATGTTCAGATGTCCCCACCGCCAAACCATGAATGAAGTTGCCAGATATGTTGCTGTACCACTGGGGACTGTCCAGTTTGTGGGGAGTATCCAATTTGTCCACAAGGAATGTTGTACCAGTCACTATCACATAATATGGCATAAGAGCAGTAGCAATAAAAATATTCTAACCAACAAGGACAGACAATGAGTGTCATACCTTGTCAATGACAATCAGTTTCTAACTCAGTACGAACTGCTGCTTTCAATGAATGCAGATTCATCTCATCCAGATCCTGAGTGAACATCTTCAAGAAAAATACTTGCAATGGACGTCAGAAGTTGATTACCTCACTAAAGGCCATTGCTGTCGTGGCACAGACAGAAGCCCCTGAACAGAAGCCGAGTGGAGGCATCCAGTGTGATCTAATGAGTCACAATTTTGCCTCTTTTGAAATAACAGTAAGGTGTCAAATTGCACTGACAGCCCAATGAAACATTTAACCCACAAAGTGTGGAGGGTGTAGTTCACGCTAGGCACAGTTATGAGGTGTTTTAGGCATATGTCTGATAATATGACTTGAACCTACACATTTACTTTATTGTACACATGAATCAGGGTGTTTATTCCAACATTTTCTATAACAAAATGTCTTCCTCTTCTACATCTTCACAATCAGTTATGTTGTAGACACTCCTGTCTTCCAAGATGGTAACAGCTATGTTCAAAGGTCTGCATGTAAAGGGTCCTTGTTTGACGAACACTTAGGCACCTTACGCCATCTCTTATGTGACACTAAATCACCCATCTTAATCCCACATAAATGCCTGCTGGAACTACTTGGAACAGAAGTTGAAACGTAGCAACCAACAGCCCTGCAATTTGGTAGCTCTACAGTGTCTTATTATTGAGTGGCTTCAGCTGAATATGGCATATCAGCATAAAATTGTGGACTGTCTTCCTTGCCGAATTGAGGCCATTATAAAGACCAGAGGACTGCTCATGTAAATCAGGATATTATAGGATTAGAGGAGTGGCATGAGGTTTTCCTGAGGACTCCACTCTAGGTGCACTACTTTTTCTGATTTGAATTTTTCACTTGCATTCTATTGCAGCAGTCAACTCTGAAACTCTTTTGTTTGCAGACAAAACAAGCATAACTGTTACAGATTCATGATAGGAAATACTACTGTAACAAATAATGTTACGGAGAGAAGCCATTGTTGGTTTGCTGCTAGCTGGTTAATTCATAATTACAAAGGAACACAGTATCACCAGTTTCTTATACATAATTATGTTCTCTCTTATAATGGTGGCTTGATCATAAGAAACCATATTTCTAAGACGCAGTAAATGTAAGCTATGTAGGAATGCATGTACCCATGATCTATGCAGAAGCTAACTGAAGCTACACTGAAGAGCCAAAGAAACCGGTATACGCATGCACATTCAAATACAAGAAACCGGTATACGCATGCATATTCAAATACAGAGATATGTAAACAGGCAGGATATGGCGCAGCAGTTGGCAATGCCTATATAAGACAACAAGTGTCTGGCACAGTTGATAGATCAATTACTGCTGCTGCAATGGTAGGTTATAAGGATTTAAGTGAGTTTGAATGTGGTGTTGTAGTCAGCACACGAGCGATGGGACACAGCATCTCCCAGGTAGGGATAAAGCGAGGATTTTCCTGCACGACTATTCCATGAGTGTACCGTGAGTATCAGGAATCCAGTAAAACATCAAATCTCCGACATCTTTGCAGCTGGAAAAAGATCCTGCAACAACAGGATCAACACCAACTGAAGAGAATCGTTCAATGTGACTGAAGTGTAACCCTTCTGCAAATTGCTGCAGACTTCAATGCTGGGCCATCAACAAGTGTCAACATGCAAACCATTCAACAGAACATCATCAATATGGGCTTTTGGAGCCAAAGGCCTACTCGTGTACCCTTGACTGCATGAGACACAGCTTTACGCCTCGCCTTGGCCTGTCAACACCGACATTGGACTGTTGACGACGAAGTATGTTGCCTGGTTGGATGAATTTCATTTCAAACTGTATCAAGCAGATGGATGTGTACAGATGTAGAGACAAACTCATGAACATATGGACCCTGTATGTCAGCAAGGGGCTGTTCAAGCTCATGGAGGCTCTGTAATGGTGTGGGGCATGTGCAGTTGGAGTGATATGGGACCCCTGATATGTCTAGATACACCTCTGACAGGTTACACGTAGGTAAGCATCCTGTCTGATCACCTGCATCCATTCATGTCCATTGTGCATTCCGACCAACTTGGGCAATTCCAACAGTACAAAGTGACACCCCACAAATCCAGAATTGCTACAGTGGCTCCACGAACACTCTTCTGAGTTTAAACACTTCCACTGAAGACCAAGCTCCTCAGACGTGAACATTATTCAGCATATCTGGGATGCCTTGTAATGTACTGTTCAGAAGAGATCTCCATCTCCTCATCATACTCTTAGGTATTTATGGACAGACCTGCACAATTCGTGGTGTCAATTCCTCCAGCACTACTTCAGACATTAGTCAAGTCCATGCCACGCCCTGTTGTGGCACTTCTGCATGCTCGCAGGGGGCCTACATGATATTAGGATGGTGTACCAGTTTCTTTGGCTCTTCAGTGTATCTACCTAATGCACATCTGTTTACATTCACATAACTAGAAGCTGTATTAAGCCTCTATATTTCAGAGGGGAAATTATATGGGTCTTGACATGGAATAAGATGCCAGTAATTCAAAAGAAAACTAGAACAGAGGACATCTTTCATTACACAGTGACACCGAAAAGAAAGCACAACCAAAAAAGCTGTGATGAGTTCCTGCTCAACATAAGAAACAACATGAAACACACTGCTGTTGTCTGACGTGCAGAACAGCTGGCTCTTTCTGTAAAAGATTATATAAAATCTATCGTCAATAAAAAGGATGTGTGTTGACTGACATTGATGACTCAATGTATACATTTTATGTCTAATTTTGAATTTGTATAACAAATACAGCTATTCTGAATTGGATTTTCTACAGTTTCTATGGCAGATCCAAGGAAATGATGAGGTGGTTTCTTCTAATGGGCCACCATGGTTGAAATCTTACCTTTCACTAGCTCATTATTAAGATTTGTAAAATGAAGTAAATTCTTATATTGTATTATTATCACCACCACCACTTTTGTTGTTGTTGTTGTTGTCGTCGTCGTCGGTGGCGGCGTCGCCGTCGCTGCTGCTGCTGCTGCTTGCCACCACCGTTACCAGCATTTCATAACGCCATATTTTACTATTCAATTTTGTTTTCACTCAATAGGTTATGTGCATGTTTTGACCTATCCCATGCACTGTGTCACTAACAAAGTAGATAAATAAAAATAATTCCAACAGTATCTTCAAATCTCGAGTCTTCCTACACTCACTACTTTTGCTGCCATCGCTTAAATTTTCACACAGCCACACTTTCATATAATGTTCTTGAACTAACTTTACATACTTGCTTAGTATTCTAAAGTGAATGGTGTTGGCCTTATCACAGACACCAGACTATTGAAAAAAAGACAAATTGTTTGAATTTAATTTCCCCCAGACTTCATTTCTTGAAGACATATTTTGGGATTCATTTGTATTTGTTATTTCAAGTCATAATTAAAACTAATTCATGATGAGCACAGTCTATAATGAGAACATATTCAAACACAGTAATTTAAAACTAGCATGATTTTCCTAAATCTCATGATATTCATACTTCATTGTTCCCATGAACTACTGAGTCATTCAGTAGGGGAAACCACATGATCTAAGTCAAAGACCTAAAGTAGGAAAATATTAAATAAAACTTGAAAACCATTGAAGTATTTAACATGTGCAGTATATTATCCTCCTACATGATACTGCTATTGCTTCTTGGCATTTCTGCACTCACCACCCAAAAGTTATATCTATACAGAAACAGGATTTCAGCTCACAAAATCAATCAACACTCTTACCATCAACTGTCTAACTTAGGTTGTTCAAGTTGAAGTGCCCACCCACAGGCAGCTGGATGACTATTATCAGATACAGGCAACCAGCTGACATGCATAGCTTATTCCATCCTACTGTTCTGGCCACGCGCCTGCTGGCAGAAGTGGTGGCCATGTGATACATACATGTGCATAACACATCCAACAGAGCTGCCTAGCAGGTAGGTTATACTACCTGCACCTGCCCACGAGTAATCTGATGGGAGGTGATGCTCAATGGGGAACTGTTGGAACAGCCTTGCCTAATTACATCCAGTTAATATAACTAAAACACCACAAAACTGTAGAAGACCACTAGAAAGAGAAAATTATCTTTTTGAAGCCTTCATAAATTCTCTAAAAAGAACAAAAATTAAAATTTCAGCACCAAATTTCACATATCTGGTTCTATTACTACAAGCATGCTACTATGAATTTCATTTCAAAACCACAGAACCTCACAAATCTGATATGTGCCAGAAATTGCAGCACACAATAATTCAACCATGAAAAGCAGGCTGATTTGCTGAACAGTACTAGTGATGCCATATGGTAAGTTTTGTGTGTCATCAATTAATAACAACAGCTGTCTTTAAAGTGCTGCCAATATGGAATAAAAATTGTGAATAACTACAAGAACGTAATATCTATAAATTAATGATTTCACTGTTAGTGCTCCTCATTGTCAATATTATGATGGCAGAATTACTGTTGTCAATCTTCTCATGTGTTATGTTCCAAATCAACATCCAATTGTGTGTGAATCTATTACTTTACCTCTGAATATTTAAATAAGAAACAATATGTCAGCCTCATCTGTACATAAGTGCACAAAATATAACAGAAATGAGACATATATTTTTGTAAAGAGATACTGCATGCTACAGTTGATAATCCACATTTAAAATTTTAAGTTTCTGTGAAAAACATATAAAACATGAACACTAAATCTTAAAAACACATACCCATTCTGTCTTGCTCTGAATGAAAGTCCATCCATGCAGAAGTGAAGTGGTTGCTCAATGAGATAGAGTCGTATGCTTCCAATTGCTCCCCTATACAAATTATGATGTGACCTGAAAATATGAGGAGTTACTTCCTAGATGCTACAAACAGTTATACCACTTTGTAGTACATGGAGAGTGAATCAATATATACAAACAAACTATTCGCTGACATAATGCAATTTGGTGGGCTTTTTCAGTTATGTAAAAGAGAAATGGGATATCTGTGTGACTGTTTTTTCATTTAAATGAAATATTTACGGAAACATTAAGTTTACTTGAAAAAAGAGGAAAAAACAGTGAAAGCCTGTTTTCATTGAAGATGAAATCAAAATAAACTGGAATACAGCTTTTACGAAATCAGCTACTTGCCTTCGTCAATTTTATTTTATATAAATGTTATCAAACAAATCAAATCTAATGGGTTTTATTCACAAGTAATAAATTTCAATTTAGCATCAAACATTTCACATGTAATAAAACACTATATCTTTACATAAAGTCACTTTAAACACTCTGTGCTTGCCACTGACTGAGTATCATTATTTGGATGAGAAGCCAACCCAAGGTACTTACCAAACGTTCTTCAACAATTCATTAATTAATTTCACTACCTCAGGAAAATGATAATCTGCTAGCCACAAGTGTGACAACAATAACTGACAGGTCAAGTAGGGTTGTTATGTGGCTTAATAAACATACATGATTACAACACATGGTGAATTGGTTCAACAGTTATTCTGAGTGTCTAGCACCAAGAAAGCTTGCAGTTTCCTGCCATTGCCTGATGAAAAGGTGTGAGCTATTTGACTGGTACATCCTAGCACTGGAGTGAAGTGCATACACAACCAACATTGGATAGCTGCTTCACTTTTATCTGTGATGGCAATGACAATTTCATTATAACACAGTACTAGATTTTGAGAGTCAATTAATTATGAACAACAGGAGGAGATTTGCTAATGAAAATCAAAGAGTGCAATGACAATAGGGGCCTTTCATGGGGAATGGTGAGTGTTGCTAGTTATGGATCATTGAATTTATCCTCTAATAATGTTAGCCATCTTAACAGAATTCAGCAAACTGTACAAGAAACATGTCCAGAACACAAAATCACATTTATTCATAGTACTACACTGCAGGAAGCACTGAAATTGTAGTTATTACACACGAGCCAAGTTGTGGATATTAAGATAAAAATCATGAACTTTATTACAGCAAGAGGTCTCTGTCAACAGTAGTTTATCTTGTTTTAAGGGGATATTGAAGCTCATCAAAAATGTATTCCTATCATGCAAACATATGGTAGCTCAATTCAGAAAAACCTGTGAAGCAAATGTGGGAACTCACAGCTACAGTTCAGTTTCAAGTAATGAAGCAAGAGGGTAACACTTCACACTAAGTTTCTTATCTCCAATAGCAACTAATTTTTGTTTACCTGTTGGAATTATGGATTATTTGAGCATGGTGAATTCGATTATGCAAAGAAAAAGCAAAATCTTACCCTTAAATTATATTTCAACTTGAACACACTTACAATGAATCTTTATCTCTTTTCAAAACACCTGAATGAAATTAAATTTCAACATTTCCCCACTTTGAATTCAATAACAGTCAATGTCTATAAAGCAGTCCAGTGCAGCACGAAGTCGAGTTATCTATGAAATGAGTTTTCATGATGTTTCAAAGTTTCAAAAAATGTAAAAGTATGTTCAAAAATATTTTAAAATCCATTTGACATAATGTGGAATGTGTGGTGGGCAGTTTGCAACTTCATGTGATTGATTTACAGTGCAATAACATGTTGAAGTACTCATTAATTACAAAAACGTGATTGATTTCTACTAACTGCTACAGAAGGACACATTTCTGAATTTAAAGGCTTTTGGCTAAGGAATGTTTCAATTTATATTATGGTGAACAATTTGTTAGCCTCACATTGAAAAGTAATTTTGTGAGGAGATGGATCTGTAATATTATCCAGCACATTGAGGTAATTAATCACATATGTTAAACATAAACAATGCACCTAAGTGTTACACTTTCAAGAAAAGGAAATGAAGTGAAAGGATCAAACGCGCCAGCTGCAGTAATGTGTTGAAAGTACATTAAAACTACTTTTATTTTCACACAATTTATGTATTTTGAACCATGGCTAGATTGGTGTTAGTTACCCTTTGATTAACTAAAAACTCTCTCTGATGTTATTAAGTCAAAACAACTGTAATTTTCCAATATACACTAAGATTTACAATAATACATCCATTTACTAATGATAATCTCAGAGTCACTTCCCTGATGTTAGTTATTACTTGGAGACAACTGGAACATTGGCAGGCATATCTTTGTTTGAATCCATTAGTGCACTTCATAACGATGCATTGTATGAGTGGTGTATGGTGGCCTTAATTAGTTCAGCTTTCACACTGTGTTTATGAAATTGCAGCCCTGCCAGGCATTGAGTGTTGCTTACAGGTGTATGCAGCCAGGTTTGACTGCGCAAAGTGTTTTACAGTACTTACTAAGAGAGAGCCATAGTTTACTCTCATTATCAAATTATTGAGTGATCATCCAGCAGATGCTGAAATGCCTCACACAGAGACACAGCAAAACATTGTTTCCCAAATATTTTCTCTCTCCTGGTAGTCTGCAAAAGTTTGGCCTGGGCATGTCCTCACTTCTGATTCAGCAGTTGAGGTTCTTCAATCCACCGATCAAATTATTTGTTAGTAATTTTGTTTGTCATCTTTTCCACAGTAAACAAATAAATATCTGCCACAAAATTTTCCTTCTAAAGGCATTCCATAATAATATTTTGTTTGGTTCAGAAGCAGCTACAGTTGCTAAAATATATAACTCTTGTCCCAACTGGTTTTAGCTCATTCATAGGCTTATAACACAATTGTGTTGTTAATAACTGCTGATGACTCGGAAATGGTCTAAGGGTTGAAACAGTTGACACAACAAATCAATTTTTACACAACTGGGTCTGCTATTGACACATATTGATACCAACAGTTGTGTATGCCCCATGTACAAGATGAGAAGCCCACTGGACAAAATGACAATGCTTAGTTTGCTGATATCTCTCACTCTATCTGTGAACTCCGTTTCCTACTGGATCGAAAGTTGTAAGGATCCTTCAATACGAGCTCAAGCTTGTGCACTATTGTTGCTGACCTACAGACCAAACAAGTAAGAAGTCCACCACGCAATGCCATTTAAAAAAAAGGACTATGATTGACAATGGTAAATGACAAACATTCATTTAGCCATATTTCTCAGAACTGCCAAACTGGAAATAAAATCAACTTTGTTAGTATGCATCATTACTTACAAGCATACTTCCATGGGTTCGCTTTAGTTTTTGTTCTGTGTTCACTTAGCATGGTGTTTTGGTAGGCCATAGACATGAGTGTACATAGCAGAAAGCAGAGAAGGTGGCAGAGGGGGTGGGGAGGACAAGGAGGAGGGTGGGAGGCAGCTGACCATGCCCGCCTCCCATATCAGTCACTTCTTGACCTTTTCTTCAACATAATCTGAACAGGATCTAAACTTGCCAATGATCACCAAAATGTCATTTACAATTATATCATTCATGGAAGGTACATATCTATTCCTACAATACCCACAGCATATTTGCACAACTTACCGCACTTTTGTCTCCTTTTTCCCTGATTCGCTGTCAGAATCAACATCCCTGCAAAATTTTAAAAAAAAAAGTAAAAATAATTGAGATTAGTAGTATTGTGTACTGACATAAAAATTAAGCATAATAAAAGAAATCAAATTTCTACAGGAAGATTATTAAGCAAGTGAGCAAAACTATAAATCAGGTCAAAATATGTAGCCCAGCAATGCATCAAGGATAGAAATTCAGAATCTCGTTTGCCATAAGCAACAAGGTAAGTAAAAATGGAGTAAAAGTTCAGATTGTAGATTGATGCGGGGATGAAATTAGCAAAACTTCCTGGCAGATTAAAATGTGTGCCAGACAGACTCGAACTCGCAACCTTCGCCTTCTTCAGGCAAGTGCTCTGCCAAAACATGACTCACAACTTGCCCTCACAGGTTTACTTCCGTCAGTACCTCATCTCCTGGAAAGAAATTAGGCTTATTGTTTCTCATCAAACCATCCCAACATCTCTCTTAAGAGAGAGATTTAAATAAACCCCAGAAATCCTAAACCTAGACAGCAATTTTAACTGTTTCCTCTTTCATCCATTACAATTGAAAGGTACTACAGCTTTTAATAGTCAATATAAAACAGTGCCACAAACATAGAGGTGGTTGGTTGGTTGGTTGAATGATTGTTTGTTAAGAGTTAAAGGGCCCAACCTGTGAGGTTGGTTTGTAGATCAAAGGGACTAAACTGCATGGTTATCAATCTCTTTTTGCTTAGTCACTCAGGTCTTGGATTGAAACCATACCCCAAAAGAATCCTATCACCTGAAATCCAGGGAAAAGCAAAATGCATAAAACTGTGAGTGTAACTACACAGAAGAAAAGAAATGAAAGTTAAAAACCAAAATTGAAAACATTAACTAAAAGGGAAAGTGGTGGAAGGTGTTAAAACAATTTAGCACATGGCCTTGGCTGGCTGAGCACAAGAATAAACAGGATGAGCCAGCCACCCTGCAACACACTAAAATCTCTAGCCTAAAAACACAAGACAAGAGAAAAACAGATAGTGAAAAGACAAAAATCAAGTCAAAGAAACAGCACCAGAAATAGCAAGGGGGAGTAAAAAAGTAAAAAATGCACACAGGGTGAAGGCCTGGGAAATAAGTTCAGGTGCCCAACCTTAGATTGAAGGATAACCCCCCCCCCCCCCCTCTCGAATAAAACTTAAAACTAGATCAGCTGTTCAGCTGTTGGGGCATTGTCACCTAACACTATAGGTATTGCGTCAGGAAAGTTAAGCATCCACTTCAGGGCACCTAGGTTGGGATAGTCCTACAAGATATGGGCTTCTGTCAATCGAGAAGTGAATCGACTGTGGGGTCGGTCCTCACGATGGAGGAGATGACCATGAGTCAGCCAAGTATGGCCGATGAGCTGGCAAAGAGCAATGGTGTCCCTGCAAGCGGTTCGCATGGATGACCCTCCACATATTCGCTGTCTCCTCTATAGGATGTAATTTATTTAGCGTAATTAGGGTATGCCCTTCGGTATTCCAGATCCCAGAAACTTTATGGGGTAAGGCCGATCGGAGATCAGTTTATGGTGTGTCAATCTCCAGTCAGTTTACCGGTAGCCCGTTTGGTCAGCCTGTCAGCAAGTTCATTTCCCGGGTGCTGATATGTCCTGAGTTACATATAAAGGCCACTGAATATCCATGGTGCTCAAGGGCATAAACAGACACCTGGATAATCATTATCAAAGGATGGCGAGGGAAGCACTAGTCGAGAGCTTGTAGGCTCCTTAAGAAGTCACTAAGGATGAGGAAGGACTCTCCAGTGCAGGAGCTGAAATGCTCAAGAGCGCAAGAGATGGATGCCAACTCTGCAATGAAAACACTGCAGCCATCAGACAAGGAGCGCTGTTCAGTATGTCCAGCCTAAGCATAAGCCAAGTGACTGTGACCATCTATCTGAGCCCTGGACGTCACCAAGAAGAGATAAAAATTGGTGGCAGAGTGTGTCATGATGAACTAAGTCTTTTGGGCCTTGTGACATGTCCAGACAAAGCTGTGGCAGTGGTACGGACCATGGATGTGTACGTGAGTGGACTCAGAGGAAAGGTGGCAGAGGGAAAAAGTTCTGAAAGAAGGGACCAAATGCAGATTGCTATCATAATACCTGACCTGGACTGCCGTTGCGGGAGATGGAGTACCCTGGTTGGGAAGAGGAGGCAGTAATTTGGGTGCTCAGGTGAACTACAGACATATGCAGCATAATTAACCAGCAGTTGGTGGCACCTGATCCGCAATGGATGGACCCCAGCCTCCACGAGTAGGCTGTTCACAGGGCTCGTTCGAAAAGCTCCCATCACAAGCCAAACCCTGTAGTGGTGTATTGGGTCCAGTATCCACAATGCTGAGGGTGATGCTGAACCATAAGCCAGACTCTCATAATCAAGGTGGAACTGTACTAGAGCTTTATATAGCTGCAAAAGAGTAGAGTGATCTGCACCCCAGCTAGTGTTACTCACGCAGTGAAGATTGTTAAGATGCCGCCAGCAGTTTTGCTTACCTGATGAATATGGGGAAGCCAAGTTAGCTGGGCAACGACGACCAATTCTAACAAGCAATAAGTCTCCACTATGTTAAGTAGCTGGTCATCGAGGTAAAGTTCTTGATGTGGGTGGACAGTACGACGATGGGGAAGTGCATGATGCAAGTCTTGGCAGCTGAATACTGAAAGCCAAGGATGAGGGCCAATGATAGCACCTTTAGTATGGCTCCTTGCAGTCATCATTCAGCAGAGCCAATACTAGAGGAGGAAAGAGAATGCAAAGATCATCAGCAGATAGGGAATGTGATACTGAGGACCCTACAGCTGCTGCCAGACCATTAATGGCCACTAAAAACAGAGGAACACTCAATACAGAGCCCTGCGAGATCCCATTCTGTTCGATAAAGGCTGAACTGTGGAAATCTCTGACTTGAACCCGGACAATACGGAGCGACAAAAAATTCCGTATGCATATCAGGAGCGAGCATCAGAGACCCCACTCGTGTAATGTAGTGAGGATATGATGTCTCCTTGTTGTGGCATAGGCCTTTTTTTTAAGTAAAAAAAGATGGCAATAAAGTGTTGACATTGGACAAAGGCTGTACGGACAGCAGACTCTAGGCATACCAAATTATCTGTGATGGAGTAGCCTTGGCGGAAACTACCCAGGGCCAGAGCAAGACGGCCCCAAGACCAACACAGCTGCCAGCTCACCATGCATTCGAGTAACTTACACAGAGGATTGGTGAGGCTAATGGTGCGGTAGCTGTCCATCTCTCGGGCATTTTTACCAGGTTTCAACAATGGGATGATGATGGGTTTCCCACCACTGCGACGGGAATGCACCCTCTCTTCAGATGTGGTTGAAGATGGCAAGGAGGTGATGCTGGTAACCCACTGAGAAATGTTTAAGCACTTAATAGTGAATATGGTCTAGTTCTGGAGCTGCATCAGGGCAATGGGCAAGGACACCGAGGAATTCCCACTCATTGAACGGAGCTTGTGCGGCTCAAGGTGGCGGGCAGCAAAACTTAAGCGCTTTCAGTCTACTCGCTGTTTTAGGATAGGAAAGGCAGGGTGATAATTCTCAGATGCATAAGTTTGAGCACAATGCACAGCATAATGTTTGATGATTGCATCTCGGTTGGTATATACAAGGTGGTACATTGATCGTGACCGGGTCAAATATCTCACGAAATAAGCATCAAACGAAAAAACTATGAAGAACAAAACTTGTCTAGCTTGAAGGGGGAAACAAGATGGCGCTATGGTTAGCCGGCTAGATGGCACTGCCACAGGTCAAACGGATAACAGCGTTTTTTTTAAATAGGAACCCCCATTTTTATTACATATTCGTGTAGTACGTAGAGAAATATGAATGTTTTAGTAGGACCACTTTTTTTCGCTTTGTGATAGATGGCGCTGTAATAGTCACAAACACATGGCTCACAGTTTTAGACGAACAGTTGGTAACAGGTAGGTTATTTAAATTAAAATACAGAACGTAGGTACGTTTGAACATTTTATTTCGGTTGTTCCAATGTGATGCACGTACCTTTGTGAACTTATCATTTCTGAGAACACATGCTGTTACAGCGTGATTTCCTATAAATACCACATTAATGCAACAAATGCTCAAAATGATGTCCGTCAACCTCAATGCATTCGGCAATAGGTGTAACGACATTCCTCTCAACAGCGAGTAGTTCGCCTTCTGTAATGCTCGCACATGCATTAACAATGCGCTGACACATGTTGTCAGGCATTGTCGGTGGATCACGATAGCAAATATCCTTCAACTTTCCCCACAGAAAGAAATCCGGGGACGTCAGATCCGGTGAACATGCAGGCCATGGTATGGTGCTTCGACAACCAATCCACCTGTCATGAAATATGTTATTCAGTACTGCTTCAACCGCACGCGAGCTATGTGCCGGACATCCATCATGTTGGAGGTACATCACCATTCTGTCATGCAGTGAAACATCTTGTAGTAACCTCAGTAGAACATTACATAGTAAATCAGCATACATTGCACCATTTCGATTGCCATCGATAAAATAGGGGCCAATTATCCTTCCTCCCATAATGCCGCACCATACATTAACCCACCAAGGTGGCTGATGTTCCACTTGTCGCAGCCATCATGGATTTTCCGTTGTCCAATAGTGCATATTATGCCGGTTTACGTTACCGCTGTTGGTGAATGACGCTTTGTCGCTAAATAGAACATGTGCAAAAAATCTATCGTCCCGTAATTTCTCTTGTGCCCAGTGCAGAACTGTACACGACATTCAAAGTTGTCACCGTGCAATTCCTGGTGCATAGAAATATGGTACGGGTGCAATCACTGTTGATGTAGCATTCTCAACACCAACGTTTTTGAGATTCCTGATTCTTGCACAATTTGTCTGCTACTGATGTGCAGATTAGCCGCGACAGCAGCTAAAACACCTACTTGGGCATCATCGTATGTTGCAGGTCGTGGATGACGTTTCACATGTGGCTGAACACTTCCTGTTTCCTTAAATAATGTAGCTATCTGGCAAATGGTCCGGACACTTGGATGATGTCGTCCAGGATACCGAGCAGCATACATAGCACACACCCATTGGGCATTTTGATCACAATAGCCATACATCAACACGATATTGACCTTTTCCGCAATTGGTAAATGGTCCATTTTAACACGGGTAATGTATCACGAAGCAAATACCGTCTGCACTGGCAGAATGTTACGTGATACCACGTACTTATATGTTTGTGACTATTACAGCGCCATCTATCACAAAGCGAAAAAAAGTGGTCCTACTAAAACATTCATATTTCTCTACGTACTACACAAATATCTAATAAAAATGGGGATTCCTATTTAAAAAAAACGCAGTTGATATCCATTTGACCTATGGCAGCGCCATCTAGCGGGCCAACCATAGCGCCATCTGATTTCCCCATTCAAGGTAGAAACGTTTTGTTCTTTGTAGTTTTTTCGCAAGATATTTGGCCCAGTCACAATGAATGGACACCCTGTATAGCTCCATTCGTGGAAATCCCAGGTACACCTGCAGGGGTCTGGAATCTGTAAAGGTGTCTGATCTTAGTCCAAACCTGAGGAGGAGAGGTACAGGATCCAACAGTTGAAACATACAGTTCCCAACACTCCTGCTTCAGCCTCTTTATCAGTTGGCAGGCCCGGGCACGGAGCCATTTAAAGGCAATTACATCCTCCAGCCATGGGCGCCACTTATGATGTTGGAGAGCCCGCCTATGATCTCTAATGGCCTCGGCGATTTCTGGCGACCACCAAGCCACTGTCTTCCACCGAGGGGATCCTGAGAAACAGAGATTGTTAAGTAGGCAGCTGAAGCAATGGTCGCAGCTCTGTTTTGGATCACCAAACTGATATTGCCATGCGGTGGAGATCCAACAATGACAGCAGTGATGAAAGTAATGCAGTCAACTCTGTCAAGAGCCCATCTGGGCAGGCAATCAGTGGAGTGACGCTGGGGTAGGCACAGGAAAATCGGAAAGTGATCACTCCCACACAGGTCGTCATGAACTCTCCAGTGAATAGATGGTAGAAGGCCAGGGCTGCAGACTGAAAGCTCAATGGCCAACTAGGTGCAATGTGGCATACTGAAATGTGTGGGTGCCCCAGTATTTAAGAGACAATGTTGAGGTGTGCCAGTAAATTTTCAAAATCTTTACCTCAGCCAGTGCTCACATTCCACCCCACAGAGGGTTATGGGAATGAAAATCACCCAGAATAAGGAAATATCGGGGTGGGGGTGTTGAAAACCAGTGCAGCCTATACATTTTGAGACACTTCACCATCTGAGGAAAGATTGACATTGCAGATGGTAAGATTCTGCATTGTCCTTACCCTGTTAACCACAGCCTCCAAAGTTGTTTGGAGACACACAGGTTCACCATATATAGAGTCAAGGACATATATACATCACCTGACACCCTGTCATAGACCGTACAGCTCTTGTAATATCCTCAACAGTCGTGAAGGTTGGGGGTCCGCTTTGTTGGAAAGTAAGTTTCGTGAAGGGCAATGACTAAAGCAGGTGAAGTGCTTAAGATTTGTAGTAACAGGTGGAGGATCCACGGGAGGATCAAGCTCTCAGTGTACTGGAAGGGCACAAAGGGACCGAGGGGGCAGTTTATGCCACTGGTTGAGTGCTTGTGGTAGTTGTTTCCATTGGTTCTGAGGCTTTGAGAAGATCTAGGTCCTCTGGGGCCACCAGGATCTCCACCAAATCCTCACAATTGGAGGATGGCGGAAGTAGTGATGTGGGGGCCATCGGGATCTCTTTCTTCTTCTCACATCTCCTTAGGCTTAACTGTCCGGGAGGGCTTCCATGAGTTGATCTCAGGAACTGATGATGAACGTGAGGCCCTACAACCATCAACTTGTGGCTTCTTCAGCCACTGCCTGCTGTATGGCCTCACAGCAGCAGAAACCTGGTAAGGTAGTGTCCCAAGGGACTGCTTCCCAGCAAGAGAAGCTAGAGAAGGTTCGTGCTTCTCCAGCTGAGGGATGGGGATTGACGCCCCCTCCCCCCCCCCCCCCAATGGCTGTGGGGGGGGGGGGGCATTGCTTCCGAAGTAGGTGGGAAGGAAGCAATGGGAGGAGGATATCCCCCAACCATCAAGGGGGCAGGCATACTCTGGAGGCTCTGAGGGCCCACTTTAAGGGGTATAGCTGATAGGGATGCTGTTTCCAGAAAGGACGATGTCGTAGCCATAGAATATGACGGTGTCATGCATACAGAGTTGAGACAGTCATACTTCTGTTGTGCCTCTGCATAGGTGAGCCTGTCCAGGGTCTTATATTCCATCATCTTCCCCTCTTCCTGATAAATGGTGCAGTCTGGCGTACAGGGGGAATGGTGCTCTTTGCAGTTGACACAAATGGCAGGAGGGGCACAAGGAATGGTCACGTGTGACGGATGTGCATACTACCAGTATGTGGGACTGGCATTACACTGAGAGGACATGTGCCCGAACACCACAGAGGGGGAGGAACACAGGGTTAAATGTCACATTGGGACACCATCACCCTGCCTTTTTCAGGCAACATATTGCTCTCTAAGGCCAAGATGAAGGCATCGGTAGCATCCCTGCTGTCCTTTGGTCTCTATTCACATGCCTGACAAAGTGTACACCTCGTAGCTGTAGGTTGATGCACAACTCATCATGGGACTGCACGAGAAAATCTCTATGAAATATAACCCCTTACACCACGTTTAAGCTCTTATGTGGGGTGATGGAAACTAGGACATCACCCAGCTTGTCACAGGCAAGCAATGCCTGTGACTGGGCAGGAGAGGCTGTTTTTATCAGAACTGACCCATTCCTCATTGTGGACATTCCCGCCACTGCCCCGAACCTGCCCTCTAAGTGCTCTCTGGGAAACAGATGCATTGTTGTTAAAAAGGATTCCCCATCAGACCTTGTGCAAACTAAAACATGGGGAGAGTATGTCTCTCCTTGATCCTTAGCCCTGCATTCCTTCCATGGTGCAGACAGGGAAGGGAATGATTTGGGGTCATATCTAGTCAGCATTATACTGGCCTTTTCCTTGCTTAGAAACTGCTGGGGCTGTTCGACCACCAGCAATGGGCAACTTCATCCCTTTTATTGCGTGTCACTCGCCCTGATACCAACCAATCCGATCAGGGGCATTCCCCAAGGGCATCACCCAGCCACAACAAAGGCCACCTGGCATGATGGCTGTGGCTGTCAGTCCTGATGCCCCCAAAAAACGGGCATCTACTCCTTGGCACACATGGGGAGTTGCAATTCAGGTATCAACAGTGCGATCTCTGTGTTGTCAGGGGGCTACAACCTAGAGGGTACATGATGACCTCCCCCCCCCCCCCCCCACACACACACACACACACACACAAAATGGATATAAAGTATGCAACCCGCAAAACTTCCTCGCCCTAAGGGCTGGATGACAGGTGGATGACAGGTGCAATAACATTTCCAATACAATACTAAGTGGAGAAGGTCTTAGGGCACAATGGACACATGACGCACCACATAGGATGTCCTTCCCCAAATGGCCCACACTTCTGTAGAATTTGGGAAGGTGGAGGTCAAACCCAAAAGGGAGACCATAAATCATTAAGCCAAAACATAGAACATTCCTTTTAGTCGCCTCTTATGACAGACAGGAATACCTTGGGCCTATTTTAACCCCCAAACCTGAATTGGGGGGGGGGGGGGGGGGGGGGTGACGACAGTATGCAAGGTCATCAGCCCCTTCATCCCACATCTATCAAACCAGGACTAATCCTCAGAAGAAGGATAAAAAAGGCAAATCCTGGGAAGCCTTAGTGTATGTAAGATACAGTAAGACAGAGACAAATTCAAGGAGAAACAGGAGGGGAGTGAGAGGCCGCTCTGCCCAGAATGCAGTTGGAGGCCCCTGGAGCACACTATGCGGTAGGAGAGAGACCCTCTGCATCCCACCAGTGCCACTTCACTGTCCGTTACCCCACAAAAATGAGTACCACAGACAAGATAACATTTTAGGAAAGATAAAACATTAAAAACGTCAAACACAAGAAAAAATAGGGTCAGGTGAGACCTCTGAGCAAGGGTCGCTGAGGGTCTCCTGGGCCACAGCAGGCAAGGGGTGCCCCTCCAACCCTCAGGCAGTCAATGAGGTCACAGTACCCCACCTCACAGAGATGAGTAGAAACCATGTTAGTGGGTGAAATGTAAAAACAGGTCAGCTGCTTTGGCGTTGTCTGTTAGCACCAGAGGAAGCACATCAGGAAGCTTAAGATATCAAACAGCCAAATTTGGGCAGTTGAGCAGGATGCGAACCATCGTCAGGCGAGCACCACATCGGCAGTGAGGTGGGTCCTCACGTCTGAGAATGTGGCCATAGGTCAGCAAAGTGTGACCAATGATTAGCCAACACACAGAGTACGCAAAGGAACTTGCCCCCCTCCTTGCAGTGGTGTATCGTACGTCTCTAGAAGAGCATAGTGTTCCAAAGGATTGGAAAAGGGCACAGGTCATCCCCATTTTCAAGAAGGGACGTCGAACAGATGTGCAGAACTATAGACCTATATCTCTAACGTCGATCAGTTGTAGGATTTTGGAACACTTATTATGTTCAAATATAATGACTTTTCTGGAGACTAGAAATCTACTCTGCAGGAATCAGCATGGGTTTCGAAAAAGGCGATCGTGTGAAACCCAGGTCGCACTATTCGTCCACGAGACTCAGAGGGCCATAGAGACGGGTTCCCAGGTAGATGCCGTGTTTCTTGACTTCCGCAAGGCGTTTGATACAGTTCCCCACAGTCGTTTAAAAAACAAAGTAAGAGCACATGGACTATAAGACCAATTGTGTTATTGGATTGAAGAGTTCCTAGATAACAGAACGCAACATGTCATTCTCAATGGAGAGAAGTCTTCCAAAGTAAGAGATGATTTCAGGTGTGCCGCAGGGGAGTGCCGTAGGACCGTTGCTATTCACAATATACATCAATGACGTTGTGGATAACATCAGAAGTTCACTGAGGCTTTTTGCAGATGATGCTGTGGTGTATCGAGAGGTTGTAACAATGGAAAATTGTACTGAAATGCAGGAGGATCTGCAGTGAATTGACACATGGTGCAGGGAATGGCAATTGAATCTCAATGTAGACAAGTGTAATGGGCTGTGAATACATAGAAAGATAGATCCCTTATCATTTAGCTACAAAATAGCAGGTCAGCAACTGGATGCAGTTAATTCCATAAATTATCTGGGAGTAGGCATTAGGAGTGATTTAAAATGGAATGATCATATAAAGCTGATCGTCGGTAAAGCAGATGCCAGACAGATTCACTGGAAGAAAACAAAGGAAGTAGGTTACAGTACACTTGTTCGCCCACTGCTTGAATATTGCTCACCAGTGTGGGATCCGTACCAGAAAGGGTTGATAGAAGAGATAGAGAAGATCCAACGGAGAGCAGCACGCTTTGTTACAGGATCATTTAGTAATCTCAAAAGCATTACAGAGATGTTAGATAAACTCCAGTGGAAGACTATGCAAGAGAGACGCTCAGTAGCTCGGTACGGGCTTTTGATGAAGTTTCGAGAACATACCTTCACCGAGGAGCCAAGCAGTATATTGCTCCCTCCTACGTATATCTCACAAAGAGATCCTGAGGATAAAATCAGAGAGATTAGATCCCACACAGAGGCATACCGACAATCTTTCTTTCCACGAACAATACGAGACTGGAATAGAAGGGAGAACCAATATAGGTACTCAAAGTACCCTCCACCATACACCGTCAGGTGGCTTGCGGAGTATGGATGTAGATGTAGAACAAAGGACAGTCAATTCCCTGCAAGAGAAGTGAAGGGAACACTGCCATGTGGTCGTGGTCTCCTTTATTGCCCTCAGTTTGTTTGGAGAGTCCAGTGTGCTGGCATACACCTTCGCCAGCACACCGGTCAGCACTAGGAAACATTGTATAGCAGGCACTCGACTAAACGCGCCTACGACAAGAGAAGACCAAGACACACCCACAAGCTACATGCCGATAATGCCCACTGGGCCACATGCTGTCTCAATCTCGGTACTAGAATAATATGTCGCATCAGGACTCAGTTCGCATTTCACCTCAATACATTGCACTGTCTTCCACAGTGATAGTTGTCACCTCACATCTTAGCTAGTTGTGAGGGAACATATAGTTGTGATATGGACATGGACAAGATTCAAGGATTAGTACATGTTATTTGATTGCTGTTAAACACTGAAATTCAGACTGGTAAAGTCTGGTAACCAACTTTGCCAAGTGGTCGGCATATCCATTCCCTGAGATCCCAACACTTCCAGAGGTTCAAACAAAGATTATTGCCCATCCACTTTGATGGAGGTCAGAAAGAAGATCCCACATAGTCGTGACTAACAGGAGACAAGAGTCGCACTGGTTTATAACCTGAAGGCTGCTCAGGGAGTCGCTGTAGATTAGACGTATCTTTCCAGTCCAATAAAGAGTGTGGCTAAGGGCTCATTTGATGCCCACAAATTCAGCAGTGAACACACTGCTTCTATTCATCAGGGAGCGTAGTTAACTGAGTCCTGTATGTATGTATGCAATCCATCGACCGCTGAGCCATCAGTGTATACCACTCCCAAAACCAGAAATGCATTGAATACAGCTGGAAACAGGTGGCGAAACACCAGGGGTCAACTGAATCTTTTGGTCCAAAGGATAAATCGAGACAGGTCCGACATCGGGCAATAGCTCCCTGACAAGAGGCAACTGTGGGGAAGTTGGAGTTCAGAGCAGACTCTCTATAGTCTAACTGCAATTGTGAACCCAATTCTGAGTCTCTGTCACTGTAGGTGGATATCCCTACTAGGAAAAAGGACACAGTAGTTTGGATGCTTACGGGAGCTGCAAATATATGTAGCATAATTGAGTAGCTGTTGCTGATGCCTGTTCCATAATAAAGGGACCCCAGTCTCCACAAGTAGGCTGTTCACAGGGCTAGCTCGAAAGGCTCCTGCTGCAAGTTTGACCCCACAGTGGCGTATCGGCACCAGTGACCGCAATGCTGAGGGCAATGTCGAATCATATGCCAGACTCCCATAATCAAGACTGAACAGGAATAGGGCTTTGTAAAGCCACAGAAGGATAGTGCAGTCTGCACCCAAACTAGTGTTCCTGAAGCAGCAAAATGTATGAAGGTGTAGCCAGCATCTTTGCTTAAGCTGGTGAAGACGGGGAAGCCATGTCAGCCGGGCATCGAAGAGCAGTTCCGAAAAGCAGTAAGTCTCCACCACACTGAGCAATTGGTCGTTGAGGTCATGTCCTGGTTGTGGATTAACAGTATGACGGTGATGGTATTTCATCTGAAGTGCATGACACAAGTCTCGGTGGCTGAAAACTGAAAGATGTGGGTGAGGGCCCATGACTGTGCCTTTTGAATGGTGCCTGCAATTGACATTCAGCAACACCCACACTAGAGGAGCAACAGTGAAAGCAAAAACCATTGGCATACGAATACGAGGAGGGTGATATGGAAGATCTCACAGCTGCTGCTAGAACATTGAGGGCTACTTGGAGGAGAGGGACACTCAATACAGAGCACTGTGGGAACCCATTCTCTTTCAATATGGAGGTACTGTGGGTAGCACAAACTCGCACCCAGAAAGTACAGATTGACAAGAAGTTCTGGACAAAAATTGGAACTGGGCCTCCGAGAACTCACGTCAGATAGTGAGTGTGTGGTGTTGCCATGTGATGTCATAAGACTTTTGCAGGTTGAAGACAGCAATACGGTGTTGATGCCAGTCAAAAGCCATCTGGATGGCAGACTCCAGCCAAACCAAATTATCAGCAGTGCAACGACCTTAGAGAAAACCGCACTGGGACGGAGCCAGAAGGCTTTGAGACTCATGGAGTCAAAACTGCCACTGGCTCACCACATGTTCAAGTAAGTTGTCCATCTCTAGGGGGTGCTTACCTAGCTTCAGTACTGGGACGATGGTGCTTTCTCACCACTGAGATGGGAACTCACCCTCCACTCCTGATACCCAAGACCGAGAAGCTATGTCCGTGAATCATCATGCTTTTAGAAAGCATCGTTTCTGTGAAACTCAACTTGCCTTTTTCTCACAAGATATACTGCAAACTATGAATGAAGGCCAACTGGCAGATTCCATATTTCTAGATTTCTGGAAAGCATTTGACACGGTGCCCCATCACAGGCTGTTAAAAAAAGGTATGAGCATACGGAATAGGTTCACACATATGTGAGTGGCTTGAAGACTTCTTAAGTTATAAAACCAAGCTTGTTGTCCTTTACAGCAAGTGGCCATCAGAGACAAAGGTATCGGCAGGAAAGGCCCAGGGAAGTGCGATAGGACCACTATGATTCTCTATATACATAAGTGATTTGGCAGACAAGGTGGACAGCGATCTGTGGTTGTTTACTGATAATGTCGTGGTGTACAGTAAGGTGTCTAAGTTCAGTGACTGTAGAGGAATACAAGACATCTTAGACAAAATTTCTGGTTGGTGTGACGAAGTTAATGTGGATGAGTACGAAGAACAAACCTCTAATGGTCAGATACAGTATTACTTGTGTCCTGCTTGATACAGTCAAGTCGTTTAAATATCTGGATGTAACGTTGCGCTGGTGCGATGTATTCTTGAGTACTGCTTAAGTGTTCGGGATCAGTACCACATTGGATTGAAGGAAGGCATTGAAGCAATTCAGAGATGGGCTGCTAGATTCATACCAGTAGGTTTGAACAATACAAGAGTGTTACAGAGATGCTTCGGGAACTCAAATGGGAATCCCTGCAGGGAAGTCGACATTCTTTTCAAGAAACACTGTTGAGGAAATTTAGAGAACCAGCATTTGAAGCTGACTGCCAAATGATTCTACTTTTGCCAACATACATTGCGTGTTAGGAACATGCAGATAAGATACGAGAAATTAGGGCTCGTACAGAGGCACACAGGCAGTCATTTTTTCCTCTTTCTATTTGGAAGTGGAAAAGGAATGAAAATGACTAGTAGTGGTATAGGATACCTTCCTAGCCCTAACGTGGACTGCAGTATCAATGAAAATGTAGACTGGTCATCCACTTTTCATTTTGGAGATGACTGC